>NW_028127211.1:0-24776 GCF_965231255.1 Vanellus vanellus | reverse complement strand
GCTGGTCCTCACTGTCTCCTGGAACCCCTTCAAATGCACCAGACAATTTGGCCCTCTCTGCTTTCCTGAGGACTCTATCCTCAAAAGCACCTTTTTTCACTTTCGGCGCTGTCTGGAGCAAAAAAGACAAACGTCCAGCTTTTGCTGCCACAGCAAAGGTGCCAGCGGGGAAAAGTGATGCTGGTTCTCACTGCCTCCTGGAACCCCTTCAAATGCCCCAGACAATTTGGCCCTCTCTGCTTTCCTGAGCACTCTATCCTCAAAAGCACCTTTTTTCACTTTCGGCGCTCTCTGGAGCAAAAAAGACAAACGTCCAGCTTTTGCTGCCACAGCAAAGATGCCAGCGGGGAAAAGTGATGCTGGTTCTCACTGCCTCCTGGAACCCCTTCAAATGCCCCAGACAATTTGGCCCTCTCTGCTTTCCTGAGGACTCTATCCTCAAAAGCACCTTTTTTCACTTTCGGCGCTCTCTGGAGCAAAAAAGACAAACGTCCAGCTTTTGCTGCCACAGCAAAGGTGCCAGCGGGAAAAAGTGATGCTGGTTCTCACTGCCTCCTGGAACCCTTTCAAATGCCCCAGACAATTTGGCCCTCTCTGCTTTCCTGAGGACTCTATCCTCAAAAGCACCTTTTTTCACTTTCGGCGCTGTCTGGAGCAAAAAAGAAAAACGTCCAGCTTTTGCTGCCACAGCAAAGGTGCCAGCGGGGAAAAGTGATGCTGGTCCTCACTGCCTCCTGGAACCCCTTCAAATGCCCCAGACAATTTGGCCCTCTCTGCTTTCCTGAGGACTCTATCCTCAAAAGCACCTTTTTTCACTTTCGGCGCTCTCTGGAGCAAAAAAGACAAACGTCCAGCTTTTGCTGCCACAGCAAAGATGCCAGCGGGGAAAAGTGATGCTGGTTCTCACTGCCTCCTGGAACCCCTTCAAATGCCCCAGACAATTTGGCCCTCTCTGCTTTCCTGAGCACTCTATCCTCAAAAGCACCTTTTTTCACTTTCGGCGCTCTCTGGAGCAAAAAAGACAAACGTCCAGCTTTTGCTGCCACAGCAAAGGTGCCAGCGGGGAAAAGTGATGCTGGTTCTCACTGCCTCCTGGAACCCCTTCAAATGCCCCAGACAATTTGGCCCTCTCTGCTTTCCTGCGCACTCTATCCTCAAAAGCACCTTTTATCACTTTCGGCGCTCTCTGAAGCAAAAAAGACAAACGTCCAGCTTTTGCTGCCACAGCAAAAGTGCCAGCGGGGAAAAGTGATGCTGGTCCTCACTGCCTCCTGGAACCCCTTCAAATGCCCCAGACAATTTGGCCCTCTCTGCTTTCCTGAGGACTCTATCCTCAAAAGCACCTTTTTTCACTTTCGGCGCTCTCTGGAGTAAAAAAGACAAACGTCCAGCTTTTGCTGCCACAGCAAAGGTGCCAGCGGGGAAAAGTGATGCTGGTCCTCACTGCCTCCTGGAACCCCTTCAAATGCCCCAGACAATTTGGCCCTCTCTGCTTTCCTGAGGACTTTATCCTCAAAAGCACCTTTTTTCACTTTCGGCGCTGTCTGGAGCAAAAAAGACAAACGTCCAGCTTTTGCTGCCAGAGCAAACGTGCCAGCGGGGAAAAGTGATGCTGGTCCTCACTGCCTCCTGGAACCCCTTCAAATGCACCAGACAATTTGGCCCTCTCTGCTTTCCTGAGGACTCTATCCTCAAAAGCACCTTTTTTCACTTTCGGCGCTGTCTGGAGCAAAAAAGACAAACGTCCAGCTTTTGCTGCCACAGCAAAGGTGCCAGCGGGGAAAAGTGATGCTGGTTCTCACTGCCTCCTGGAACCCCTTCAAATGCCCCAGACAATTTGGCCCTCTCTGCTTTCCTGAGCACTCTATCCTCAAAAGCACCTTTTTTCACTTTCGGCGCTCTCTGGAGCAAAAAAGACAAACGTCCAGCTTTTGCTGCCACAGCAAAGATGCCAGCGGGGAAAAGTGATGCTGGTTCTCACTGCCTCCTGGAACCCCTTCAAATGCCCCAGACAATTTGGCCCTCTCTGCTTTCCTGAGGACTCTATCCTCAAAAGCACCTTTTTTCATTTTCGGCGCTGTCTGGAGCAAAAAAGACAAACGTCCAGCTTTTGCTGCCACAGCAAAGGTGCCAGCGGGGAAAAGTGATGCTGGTCCTCACTGCCTCCTGGAACCCCTTCAAATGCCCCAGACAATTTGGCCCTCTCTGCTTTCCTGAGCACTCTATCCTCAAAAGCACCTTTTTTCACTTTCGGCGCTCTCTGGAGCAAAAAAGACAAACGTCCAGCTTTTGCTGCCACAGCAAAGGTGCCAGCGGGAAAAAGTGATGCTGGTTCTCACTGCCTCCTGGAACCCTTTCAAATGCCCCAGACAATTTGGCCCTCTCTGCTTTCCTGAGGACTCTATCCTCAAAAGCACCTTTTTTCACTTTCGGCGCTGTCTGGAGCAAAAAAGACAAACGTCCAGCTTTTGCTGCCACAGCAAAGGTGCCAGCGGGGAAAAGTGATGCTGGTCCTCACTGCCTCCTGGAACCCCTTCAAATGCCCCAGACAATTTGGCCCTCTCTGCTTTCCTGAGGACTCTATCCTCAAAAGCAGCTTTTTTCACTTTCGGCGCTCTCTGGAGCAAAAAAGACAAACGTCCAGCTTTTGCTGCCAGAGCAAAGGTGCCAGCGGGGAAAAGTGATGCTGGTTCTCACTGCCTCCTGGAACCCCTTCAAATGCCACAGACAATTTGGCCCTCTCTGCTTTCCTGAGGACTCTATCCTCAAAAGCACCTTTTTTCACTTTCGGCGCTGTCTGGAGCAAAATAGACAAACATCCAGCTTTTGCTGCCAGAGCAAAGGTGCCAGTGGGGAAAAGTGATGCTGGTCCTCACTGCCTCCTGGAACCCCTTCAAATGCCCCAGACAATTTGGCCCTCTCTGCTTTCCTGAGGACTCTATCCTCAAAAGCACCTTTTTTCACTTTCGGCGCTGTCTGGAGCAAAAAAGACAAACGTCCAGCTTTTGCTGCCACAGCAAAGGTGCCAGCGGGGAAAAGTGATGCTGGTTCTCACTGCCTCCTGGAACCCCTTCAAATGCCCCAGACAATTTGGCCCTCTCTGCTTTCCTGAGGACTCTATCCTCAAAAGCACCTTTTTTCACTTTCGGCGCTCTCTGGAGCAAAAAAGACAAACGTCCAGCTTTTGCGGCCACAGCAAAGGTGCCAGCGGGGAAAAGTGATGCTGGTCCTCACTGCCTCCTGGAACCCCTTCAAATGCCCCAGACAATTTGGCCCTCTCTGCTTTCCTGAGGACTTTATCCTCAAAAGCACCTTTTTTCACTTTCGGCGCTGTCTGGAGCAAAAAAGACAAACGTCCAGCTTTTGCTGCCACAGCAAAGGTGCCAGCGGGGAAAAGTGATGCTGGTCCTCACTGCCTCCTGGAACCCCTTCAAATGCCCCAGACAATTTGGCCCTCTCTTCTTTCCTGAGGACTCTATCCTCAAAAGCACCTTTTTTCACTTTCGGCGCTCTCTGGAGCAAAAAAGACAAACGTCCAGCTTTTGCTGCCACAGCAAAGGTGCCAGCGGGGAAAAGTGATGCTGGTTCTCACTGCCTCCTGGAACCCTTTCAAATGCCACAGACAATTTGGCCCTCTCTGCTTTCCTGAGGACTCTATCCTCAAAAGCACCTTTTTTCACTTTCGGCGCTGTCTGGAGCAAAAAAGACAAACGTCCAGCTTTTGCTGCCACAGCAAAGGTGCCAGCGGGGAAAAGTGATGCTGGTCCTCACTGCCTCCTGGAACCCCTTCAAATGCCCCAGACAATTTGGCCCTCTCTGCTTTCCTGAGGACTCTATCCTCAAAAGCACCTTTTTTCACTTTCGGCGCTCTCTGGAGCAAAAAAGACAAACGTCCAGCTTTTGCTGCCAGAGCAAAGGTGCCAGCGGGGAAAAGTGATGCTGGTTCTCACTGCCTCCTGGAACCCCTTCAAATGCCACAGACAATTTGGCCCTCTCTGCTTTCCTGAGGACTCTATCCTCAAAAGCACCTTTTTTCACTTTCGGCGCTGTCTGGAGCAAAATAGACAAACATCCAGCTTTTGCTGCCAGAGCAAAGGTGCCAGCGGGGAAAAGTGATGCTGGTTCTCACTGCCTCCTGGAACCCCTTCAAATGCCCCAGACAATTTGGCCCTCTCTGCTTTCCTGAGGACTCTATCCTCAAAAGCACCTTTTTTCAATTTCGGCGCTGTCTGGAGCAAAAAAGACAAACGTCCAGCTTTTGCTGCCACAGCAAAGGTGCCAGCGGGGAAAAGTGATGCTGGTTCTCACTGCCTCCTGGAACCCCTTCAAATGCCCCAGACAATTTGGCCCTCTCTGCTTTCCTGCGCACTCTATCCTCAAAAGCACCTTTTTTCACTTTCGGCGCTCTCTGGAGCAAAAAAGACAAACGTCCAGCTTTTGCTGCCACAGCAAAAGTGCCAGCGGGGAAAAGTGATGCTGGTCCTCACTGCCTCCTGGAACCCCTTCAAATGCCCCAGACAATTTGGCCCTCTCTGCTTTCCTGAGGACTCTATCCTCAAAAGCACCTTTTTTCACTTTCGGCGCTCTCTGGAGCAAAAAAGACAAACGTCCAGCTTTTGCTGCCACAGCAAAGGTGCCAGCGGGGAAAAGTGATGCTGGTCCTCACTGCCTCCTGGAACCCCTTCAAATGCCCCAGACAATTTGGCCCTCTCTGCTTTCCTGAGGACTTTATCCTCAAAAGCACATTTTTCACTTTCGGCGCTGTCTGGAGCAAAAAAGACAAACGTCCAGCTTTTGCTGCCACAGCAAAGGTGCCAGCGGGGAAAAGTGATGCTGGTCCTCACTGCCTCCTGGAACCCCTTCAAATGCCCCAGACAATTTGGCCCTCTCTGCTTTCCTGAGGACTCTATCCTCAAAAGCACCTTTTTTCACTTTCGGCGCTCTCTGGAGCAAAAAAGACAAACGTCCAGCTTTTGCTGCCAGAGCAAAGGTGCCAGCGGGGAAAAGTGATGCTGGTTCTCACTGCCTCCTGGAACCCCTTCAAATGCCACAGACAATTTGGCCCTCTCTGCTTTCCTGAGGACTCTATCCTCAAAAGCACCTTTTTTCACTTTCGGCGCTGTCTGGAGCAAAATAGACAAACATCCAGCTTTTGCTGCCAGAGCAAAGGTGCCAGCGGGGAAAAGTGATGCTGGTTCTCACTGCCTCCTGGAACCCCTTCAAATGCCCCAGACAATTTGGCCCTCTCTGCTTTCCTGAGGACTCTATCCTCAAAAGCACCTTTTTTCAATTTCGGCGCTGTCTGGAGCAAAAAAGACAAACGTCCAGCTTTTGCTGCCACAGCAAAGGTGCCAGCGGGGAAAAGTGATGCTGGTTCTCACTGCCTCCTGGAACCCCTTCAAATGCCCCAGACAATTTGGCCCTCTCTGCTTTCCTGCGCACTCTATCCTCAAAAGCACCTTTTTTCACTTTCGGCGCTCTCTGAAGCAAAAAAGACAAACGTCCAGCTTTTGCTGCCACAGCAAAAGTGCCAGCGGGGAAAAGTGATGCTGGTCCTCACTGCCTCCTGGAACCCCTTCAAATGCCCCAGACAATTTGGCCCTCTCTGCTTTCCTGAGGACTCTATCCTCAAAAGCACCTTTTTTCACTTTCGGCGCTCTCTGGAGCAAAAAAGACAAACGTCCAGCTTTTGCTGCCACAGCAAAGGTGCCAGCGGGGAAAAGTGATGCTGGTCCTCACTGCCTCCTGGAACCCCTTCAAATGCCCCAGACAATTTGGCCCTCTCTGCTTTCCTGAGGACTTTATCCTCAAAAGCACCTTTTTTCACTTTCGGCGCTGTCTGGAGCAAAAAAGACAAACGTCCAGCTTTTGCTGCCACAGCAAAACTGCCAGCGGGGAAAAGTGATGCTGGTCCTCACTGCCTCCTGGAACCCCTTCAAATGCACCAGACAATGTGGCCCTCTCTGCTTTCCTGAGGACTCTATCCTCAAAAGCACCTTTTTTCACTTTCGGCGCTGTCTGGAGCAAAAAAGACAAACGTCCAGCTTTTGCTGCCACAGCAAAGGTGCCAGCGGGGAAAAGTGATGCTGGTTCTCACTGCCTCCTGGAACCCCTTCAAATGCCCCAGACAATTTGGCCCTCTCTGCTTTCCTGAGCACTCTATCCTCAAAAGCACCTTTTTTCACTTTCTGCGCTCTCTGGAGCAAAAAAGACAAACGTCCAGCTTTTGCTGCCACAGCAAAGGTGCCAGCGGGGAAAAGTGATGCTGGTCCTCACTGCCTCCTGGAACCCCTTCAAATGCCCCAGACAATTTGGCCCTCTCTGCTTTCCTGAGGACTCTATCCTCAAAAGCACCTTTTTTCACTTTCGGCGCTCTCTGGAGCAAAAAAGACAAACGTCCAGCTTTTGCTGCCACAGCAAAGGTGCCAGCGGGGAAAAGTGATGCTGGTCCTCACTGCCTCCTGGAACCCCTTTAAAATGCCCCAGACAATTTGGCCCTCTCTGCTTTCCTGAGGACTCTATCCTCAAAAGCACCTTTTTTCACTTTCGGCGCTCTCTGGAGCAAAAAAGACAAACGTCCAGCTTTTGCTGCCACAGCAAAGATGCCAGCGGGGAAAAGTGATGCTGGTTCTCACTGCCTCCTGGAACCCCTTCAAATGCCCCAGACAATTTGGCCCTCTCTGCTTTCCTGAGGACTCTATCCTCAAAAGCACCTTTTTTCACTTTCGGCGCTGTCTGGAGCAAAAAAGACAAACGTCCAGCTTTTGCTGCCACAGCAAAGGTGCCAGCGGGGAAAAGTGATGCTGGTCCTCACTGCCTCCTGGAACCCCTTCAAATGCCCCAGACAATTTGGCCCTCTCTGCTTTCCTGAGGACTCTATCCTCAAAAGCAGCTTTTTTCACTTTCGGCGCTCTCTGGAGCAAAAAAGACAAACGTCCAGCTTTTGCTGCCAGAGCAAAGGTGCCAGCGGGGAAAAGTGATGCTGGTTCTCACTGCCTCCTGGAACCCCTTCAAATGCCCCAGACAATTTGGCCCTCTCTGCTTTCCTGAGCACTCTATCCTCAAAAGCACCTTTTTTCACTTTCGGCGCTCTCTGGAGCAAAAAAGACAAACGTCCAGCTTTTGCTGCCAGAGCAAAGGTGCCAGCGGGGAAAAGTGATGCTGGTCCTCACTGCCTCCTGGAACCCCTTCAAATGCCCCAGACAATTTGGCCCTCTCTGCTTTCCTGAGGACTCTATCCTCAAAAGCACCTTTTTTCACTTTCGGCGCTCTCTGGAGCAAAAAAGACAAACGTCCAGCTTTTGCTGCCACAGCAAAGGTGCCAGCTTGGAAAAGTGATGCTGGTCCTCACTGCCTCCTGGAACCCCTTCAAATGCCCCAGACAATTTGGCCCTCTCTGCTTTCCTGAGGACTCTATCCTCAAAAGCACCTTTTTTCACTTTCGGCGCTGTCTGGAGCAAAAAAGACAAACGTCCAGCTTTTGCTGCCACAGCAAAGGTGCCAGCGGGGAAAAGTGATGCTGGTCCTCACTGCCTCCTGGAACCCCTTCAAATGCCCCAGACAATTTGGCCCTCTCTGCTTTCCTGAGGACTCTATCCTCAAAAGCACCTTTTTTCACTTTCGGCGCTCTCTGGAGCAAAAAAGACAAACGTCCAGGTTTGCTGCCACAGCCAAAGTGCCAGCGGGGAAAAGTGATGCTGGTTCTCACTGCCTCCTGGAACCCCTTCAAATGCCCCAGACAATTTGGCCCTCTCTGCTTTCCTGAGGACTCTATCCTCAAAAGCACCTTTTTTCACTTTCGGCGCTGTCTGGAGCAAAAAAGACAAACGTCCAGCTTTTGCTGCCACAGCAAAGGTGCCAGCGGGGAAAAGTGATGCTGGTCCTCACTGCCTCCTGGAACCCCTTCAAATGCCCCAGACAATTTGGCCCTCTCTGCTTTCCTGAGCACTCTATCCTCAAAAGCACCTTTTTTCACTTTCGGCGCTCTCTGGAGCAAAAAAGACAAACGTCCAGCTTTTGCTAACACAGCAAAGGTGCCAGCGGGGAAAAGTGATGCTGGTCCTCACTGCCTCCTGGAACCCCTTCAAATGCCCCAGACAATTTGGCCCTCTCTTCTTTACTGAGGACTCTATCCTCAAAAGCACCTTTTTTCACTTTCGGCGCTCTCTGGAGCAAAGAAGACAAACGTCCAGCTTTTGCTGCCACAGCAAAAGTGCCAGCGGGGAAAAGTGATGCTGGTTCTCACTGCCTCCTGGAACCCCTTCAAATGCCCCAGACAATTTGGCCCTCTCTGCTTTCCTGAGGACTCTATCCTCAAAAGCACCTTATTTCAATTTCGGCGCTCTCTGGAGCAAAAAAGACAAACGTCCAGCTTTTGCTGCCACAGCAAAGGTGCCAGCGGGGAAAAGTGATGCTGGTCCTCACTGCCTCCTGGAACCCCTTCAAATGCCCCAGACAATTTGGCCCTCTCTGCTTTCCTGAGGACTCTATCCTCAAAAGCACCTTTTTTCACTTTCGGCGCTCTCTGGAGCAAAAAAGACAAACGTCCAGCTTTTGCTGCCACAGCAAAGGTGCCAGCGGGGAAAAGTGATGCTGGTCCTCACTGCCTCCTGGAACCCCTTCAAATGCCCCAGACAATTTGGCCCTCTCTTCTTTCCTGAGGACTCTATCCTCAAAAGCACCTTTTTTCACTTTCGGCGCTCTCTGGAGCAAAAAAGACAAACGTCCAGCTTTTGCTGCCACAGCAAAAGTGCCAGCGGGGAAAAGTGATGCTGGTTCTCACTGCCTCCTGGAACCCCTTCAAATGCCCCAGACAATTTGGCCCTCTCTGCTTTCCTGAGGACTCTATCCTCAAAAGCACCTTTTTTCACTTTCGGCGCTCTCTGGAGCAAAAAAGACAAACGTCCAGCTTTTGCTGCCACAGCAAAGGTGCCAGCTTGGAAAAGTGATGCTGGTCCTCACTGCCTCCTGGAACCCCTTCAAATGCCCCAGACAATTTGGCCCTCTCTGCTTTCCTGAGGACTCTATCCTCAAAAGCACCTTTTTTCACTTTCGGCGCTGTCTGGAGCAAAAAAGACAAACGTCCAGCTTTTGCTGCCACAGCAAAGGTGCCAGCGGGGAAAAGTGATGCTGGTCCTCACTGCCTCCTGGAACCCCTTCAAATGCCCCAGACAATTTGGCCCTCTCTGCTTTCCTGAGGACTCTATCCTCAAAAGCACCTTTTTTCACTTTCGGCGCTCTCTGGAGCAAAAAAGACAAACGTCCAGGTTTGCTGCCACAGCCAAAGTGCCAGCGGGGAAAAGTGATGCTGGTTCTCACTGCCTCCTGGAACCCCTTCAAATGCCCCAGACAATTTGGCCCTCTCTGCTTTCCTGAGGACTCTATCCTCAAAAGCACCTTTTTTCACTTTCGGCGCTGTCTGGAGCAAAAAAGACAAACGTCCAGCTTTTGCTGCCACAGCAAAGGTGCCAGCGGGGAAAAGTGATGCTGGTCCTCACTGCCTCCTGGAACCCCTTCAAATGCCCCAGACAATTTGGCCCTCTCTGCTTTCCTGAGCACTCTATCCTCAAAAGCACCTTTTTTCACTTTCGGCGCTCTCTGGAGCAAAGAAGACAAACGTCCAGCTTTTGCTGCCACAGCAAAAGTGCCAGCGGGGAAAAGTGATGCTGGTTCTCACTGCCTCCTGGAACCCCTTCAAATGCCCCAGACAATTTGGCCCTCTCTGCTTTCCTGAGGACTCTATCCTCAAAAGCACCTTATTTCAATTTCGGCGCTCTCTGGAGCAAAAAAGACAAACGTCCAGCTTTTGCTGCCACAGCAAAGGTGCCAGCGGGGAAAAGTGATGCTGGTCCTCACTGCCTCCTGGAACCCCTTCAAATGCCCCAGACAATTTGGCCCTCTCTGCTTTCCTGAGGACTCTATCCTCAAAAGCACCTTTTTTCACTTTCGGCGCTCTCTGGAGCAAAAAAGACAAACGTCCAGCTTTTGCTGCCACAGCAAAGGTGCCAGCGGGGAAAAGTGATGCTGGTCCTCACTGCCTCCTGGAACCCCTTCAAATGCCCCAGACAATTTGGCCCTCTCTTCTTTCCTGAGGACTCTATCCTCAAAAGCACCTTTTTTCACTTTCGGCGCTCTCTGGAGCAAAAAAGACAAACGTCCAGCTTTTGCTGCCACAGCAAAAGTGCCAGCGGGGAAAAGTGATGCTGGTTCTCACTGCCTCCTGGAACCCCTTCAAATGCCCCAGACAATTTGGCCCTCTCTGCTTTCCTGAGGACTCTATCCTCAAAAGCACCTTTTTTCACTTTCGGCGCTCTCTGGAGCAAAAAAGACAAACGTCCAGCTTTTGCTGCCACAGCAAAGGTGCCAGCGGGGAAAAGTGATGCTGGTCCTCACTGCCTCCTGGAACCCCTTCAAATGCCCCAGACAATTTGGCCCTCTCTGCTTTCCTGAGGACTCTATCCTCAAAAGCACCTTTTTTCACTTTCGGCGCTCTCTGGAGCAAAAAAGACAAACGTCCAGCTTTTGCTGCCAGAGCAAAGGTGCCAGCGGGGAAAAGTGATGCTGGTCCTCACTGCCTCCTGGAACCCCTTCAAATGCCCCAGACAATTTGGCCCTCTCTGCTTTCCTGAGCACTCTATCCTCAAAAGCACCTTTTTTCACTTTCGGCGCTCTCTGGAGCAAAAAATACAAACGTCCAGCTTTTGCTGCCAGAGCAAAGGTGCCAGCGGGGAAAAGTGATGCTGGTCCTCACTGCCTCCTGGAACCCCTTCAAATGCCCCAGACAATTTGGCCCTCTCTGCTTTCCTGAGGACTCTATCCTCAAAAGCACCTTTTTTCACTTTCGGCGCTGTCTGGAGCAAAAAAGACAAACGTCCAGCTTTTGCTGCCACAGCAAAGGTGCCAGCGGGGAAAAGTGATGCTGGTCCTCACTGCCTCCTGGAACCCCTTCAAATGCCCCAGACAATTTGGCCCTCTCTGCTTTCCTGAGGACTCTATCCTCAAAAGCACCTTTTTTCACTTTCGGCGCTCTCTGGAGCAAAAAAGACAAACGTCCAGCTTTTGCTGCCACAGCAAAGGTGCCAGCGGGGAAAAGTGATGCTGGTCCTCACTGCCTCCTGGAACCCCTTCAAATGCCCCAGACAATTTGGCCCTCTCTGCTTTCCTGAGGACTCTATCCTCAAAAGCAGCTTTTTTCACTTTCGGCGCTCTCTGGAGCAAAAAAGACAAACGTCCAGCTTTTGCTGCCACAGCAAAAGTGCCAGCGGGGAAAAGTGATGCTGGTTCTCACTGCCTCCTGGAACCCCTTCAAATGCCCCAGACATTTTGGCCCTCTCTGCTTTCCTGAGGACTTTATCCTCAAAAGCACCTTTTTTCACTTTCGGCGCTGTCTGGAGCAAAAAAGACAAACGTCCAGCTTTTGCTGCCAGAGCAAAGGTGCCAGCGGGGAAAAGTGATGCTGGTCCTCACTGCCTCCTGGAACCCCTTCAAATGCACCAGACAATTTGGCCCTCTCTGCTTTCCTGCGCACTCTATCCTCAAAAGCACCTTTTTTCACTTTCGGCGCTCTCTGGAGCAAAAAAGACAAACGTCCAGCTTTTGCTGCCACAGCAAAGGTGCCAGCGGGGAAAAGTGATGCTGGTTCTCACTGCCTCCTGGAACCCCTTCAAATGCCCCAGACAATTTGGCCCTCTCTGCTTTCCTGCGCACTCTATCCTCAAAAGCACCTTTTTTCACTTTCGGCGCTCTCTGGAGCAAAAAAGACAAACGTCCAGCTTTTGCTGCCAGAGCAAAGGTGCCAGCGGGGAAAAGTGATGCTGGTCCTCACTGCCTCCTGGAACCCCTTCAAATGCCCCAGACAATTTGGCCCTCTCTGCTTTCCTGAGGACTTTATCCTCAAAAGCACCTTTTTTCACTTTCGGCGCTCTCTGGAGCAAAAAAGACAAACGTCCAGCTTTTGCTGCCACAGCAAAGGTGCCAGCGGGGAAAAGTGATGCTGGTCCTCACTGCCTCCTGGAACCCCTTCAAATGCCCCAGACAATTTGTCCCTCTCTTCTTTCCTGAAAACTCTATCCTCAAAAGCACCTTTTTTCACTTTCGGCGCTCTCTGGAGCAAAAAAGACAAACGTCCAGCTTTTGCTGCCACAGCAAAGGTGCCAGCGGGGAAAAGTGATGCTGGTCCTCACTGCCTCCTGGAACCCCTTCAAATGCCCCAGACAATTTGGCCCTCTCTGCTTTCCTGAGGACTCTATCCTCAAAAGCACCTTTTTTCACTTTCGGCGCTCTCTGGAGCAAAAAAGACAAACGTCCAGCTTTTGCTGCCACAGCAAAGGTGCCAGCGGGGAAAAGTGATGCTGGTCCTCACTGCCTCCTGGAACCCCTTCAAATGCCCCAGACAATTTGGCCCTCTCTGCTTTCCTGAGGACTCTGTCCTCAAAAGCACCTTTTTTCACTTTCGGCGCTCTCTGGAGCAAAAAAGACAAACGTCCAGCTTTTGCTGCCACAGCAAAGGTGCCAGCGGGGAAAAGTGATGCTGGTCCTCACTGCCTCCTGGAACCCCTTCAAATGCACCAGACAATTTGGCCCTCTCTGCTTTCCTGAGGACTCTATCCTCAAAAGCACCTTTTTTCACTTTCGGCGCTGTCTGGAGCAAAAAAGACAAACGTCCAGCTTTTGCTGCCACAGCAAAGGTGCCAGCGGGGAAAAGTGATGCTGGTCCTCACTGCCTCCTGGAACCCCTTCAAATGCCCCAGACAATTTGGCCCTCTCTGCTTTCCTGAGGACTCTATCCTCAAAAGCACCTTTTTTCACTTTCGGCGCTCTCTGGAGCAAAAAAGACAAACGTCCAGCTTTGGCTGCCACAGCAAAGGTGCCAGCGGGGAAAAGTGATGCTGGTCCTCACTGCCTCCTGGAACCCCTTCAAATGCCCCAGACAATTTGGCCCTCTCTGCTTTCCTGAGCACTCTATCCTCAAAAGCACCTTTTTTCACTTTCGGCGCTCTCTGGAGCAAGAAAGACAAACGTCCAGCTTTTGCTGCCACAGCAAAGGTGCCAGCGGGGAAAAGTGATGCTGGTTCTCACTGCCTCCTGGAACCCCTTCAAATGCCCCAGACAATTTGGCCCTCTCTGCTTTCCTGCGCACTCTATCCTCAAAAGCACCTTTTTTCACTTTCGGCGCTCTCTGGAGCAAAAAAGACAAACGTCCAGCTTTTGCTGCCACAGCAAAGGTGCCAGCGGGGAAAAGTGATGCTGGTCCTCACTGCCTCCTGGAACCCCTTCAAATGCCCCAGACAATTTGGCCCTCTCTGCTTTCCTGAGGACTCTATCCTCAAAAGCACCTTTTTTCACTTTCGGCGCTGTCTGGAGCAAAAAAGACAAACGTCCAGCTTTTGCTGCCACAGCAAAGGTGCCAGCGGGGAAAAGTGATGCTGGTCCTCACTGCCTCCTGGAACCCCTTCAAATGCCCCAGACAATTTGGCCCTCTCTGCTTTCCTGAGGACTTTATCCTCAAAAGCACCTTTTTTCACTTTCGGCGCTCTCTGGAGCAAAAAAGACAAACGTCCAGCTTTTGCTGCCAGAGCAAAGGTGCCAGCGGGGAAAAGTGATGCTGGTCCTCACTGCCTCCTGGAACCCCTTCAAATGCCCCAGACAATTTGGCCTCTCTTCTTTCCTGAGGACTCTATCCTCAAAAGCACCTTTTTTCACTTTCGGCGCTCTCTGGAGCAAAATAGACAAACGTCCAGCTTTTGCTGCCACAGCAAAGGTGCCAGCGGGGAAAAGTGATGCTGGTCCTCACTGCCTCCTGGAACCCCTTCAAATGCCCCAGACAATTTGGCCCTCTCTGCTTTCCTGAGGACTCTATCCTCAAAAGCACCTTTTTTCACTTTCGGCGCTGTCTGGAGCAAAAAAGACAAACGTCCAGCTTTTGCTGCCAGAGCAAAGGTGCCAGCGGGAAAAGTGATGCTGGTCCTCACTGCCTCCTGGAACCCCTTCAAATGCCCCAGACAATTTGGCCCTCTCTTCTTTCCTGAGGACTCTATCCTCAAAAGCACCTTTTTTCACTTTCGGCGCTCTCTGGAGCAAAAAAGACAAACGTCCAGCTTTTGCTGCCACAGCAAAGGTGCCAGCGGGAAAAGTGATGCTGGTCCTCACTGCCTCCTGGAACCCCTTCAAATGCCCCAGACAATTTGGCCCTCTCTGCTTTCCTGAGGACTCTATCCTCAAAAGCACCTTTTTTCACTTTCGGCGCTCTCTGGAGCAAAAAAGACAAACGTCCAGCTTTTGCTGACACAGCAAAGGTGCCAGCGGGGAAAAGTGATGCTGGTCCTCACTGCCTCCTGGAACCCCTTCAAATGCACCAGACAATTTGGCCCTCTCTGCTTTCCTGAGGACTCTATCCTCAAAAGCACCTTTTTTCACTTTCGGCGCTGTCTGGAGCAAAAAAGACAAACGTCCAGCTTTTGCTGCCACAGCAAAGGTGCCAGCGGGAAAAAGTGATGCTGGTCCTCACTGCCTCCTGGAACCCCTTCAAATGCCCCAGACAATTTGGCCCTCTCTGCTTTCCTGAGGACTTTATCCTCAAAAGCACCTTTTTTCACTTTCGGCGCTCTCTGGAGCAAAAAAGACAAACGTCCAGCTTTTGCTGCCAGAGCAAAGGTGCCAGCGGGGAAAAGTGATGCTGGTCCTCACTGCCTCCTGGAACCCCTTCAAATGCCCCAGACAATTTGGCCCTCTCTTCTTTCCTGAGGACTCTATCCTCAAAAGCACCTTTTTTCACTTTCGGCGCTCTCTGGAGCAAAATAGACAAACGTCCAGCTTTTGCTGCCACAGCAAAGGTGCCAGCGGGGAAAAGTGATGCTGGTCCTCACTGCCTCCTGGAACCCCTTCAAATGCCCCAGACAATTTGGCCCTCTCTGCTTTCCTGAGGACTCTATCCTCAAAAGCACCTTTTTTCACTTTCGGCGCTGTCTGGAGCAAAAAAGACAAACGTCCAGCTTTTGCTGCCAGAGCAAAGGTGCCAGCGGGGAAAAGTGATGCTGGTCCTCACTGCCTCCTGGAACCCCTTCAAATGCCCCAGACAATTTGGCCCTCTCTTCTTTCCTGAGGACTCTATCCTCAAAAGCACCTTTTTTCACTTTCGGCGCTCTCTGGAGCAAAAAAGACAAACGTCCAGCTTTTGCTGCCACAGCAAAGGTGCCAGCGGGGAAAAGTGATGCTGGTCCTCACTGCCTCCTGGAACCCCTTCAAATGCCCCAGACAATTTGGCCCTCTCTGCTTTCCTGAGGACTCTATCCTCAAAAGCACCTTTTTTCACTTTCGGCGCTCTCTGGAGCAAAAAAGACAAACGTCCAGCTTTTGCTGACACAGCAAAGGTGCCAGCGGGGAAAAGTGATGCTGGTCCTCACTGCCTCCTGGAACCCCTTCAAATGCCCCAGACAATTTGGCCCTCTCTGCTTTCCTGAGGACTCTATCCTCAAAAGCACCTTTTTTCACTTTCGGTGCTCTCTGGAGCAAAAAAGACAAACGTCCAGCTTTTGCTGCCACAGCAAAGGTGCCAGCAGGGAAAAGTGATGCTGGTCCTCACTGCCTCCTGGAACCCCTTCAAATGCACCAGACAATTTGGCCCTCTCTGCTTTCCTGAGGACTCTATCCTCAAAAGCACCTTTTTTCACTTTCGGCGCTCTCTGGAGCAAAAAAGACAAACGTCCAGCTTTTGCTGCCACAGCAAAGGTGCCAGCGGGGAAAAGTGATGCTGGTCCTCACTGCCTCCTGGAACCCCTTCAAATGCACCAGACAATTTGGCCCTCTCTGCTTTCCTGAGGACTCTATCCTCAAAAGCACCTTTTTTCACTTTCGGCGCTGTCTGGAGCAAAAAAGACAAACGTCCAGCTTTTGCTGCCACAGCAAAGGTGCCAGCGGGGAAAAGTGATGCTGGTCCTCACTGCCTCCTGGAACCCCTTCAAATGCCCAGACAATTTGGCCCTCTCTGCTTTCCTGAGGACTCTATCCTCAAAAGCACCTTTTTCACTTTCGGCGCTGTCTGGAGCAAAAAAGACAAACGTCCAGCTTTGGCTGCCACAGCAAAGGTGCCAGCGGGAAAAGTGATGCTGGTCCTCACTGCCTCCTGGAACCCCTTCAAATGCCCCAGACAATTTGGCCCTCTCTGCTTTCCTGAGCACTCTATCCTCAAAAGCACCTTTTTCACTTTCGGCGCTCTCTGGAGCAAGAAAGAAAAACGTCCAGCTTTTGCTGCCACAGCAAAAGGTGCCAGCGGGGAAAAGTGATGCTGGTTCTCACTGCCTCCTGGAACCCCTTCAAATGCCCCAGACAATTTGGCCCTCTCTGCTTTCCTGAGGACTCTATCCTCAAAAGCACCTTATTTCACTTTCGGCGCTCTCTGGAGCAAAAAAGACAAACGTCCAGCTTTTGCTGCCACAGCAAAGGTGCCAGCGGGGAAAAGTGATGCTGGTCCTCACTGCCTCCTGGAACCCCTTCAAATGCCCCAGACAATTTGGCCCTCTCTGCTTTCCTGAGGACTCTATCCTCAAAAGCACCTTTTTTCACTTTCGGCGCTGTCTGGAGCAAAAAAGACAAACGTCCAGCTTTTGCTGCCACAGCAAAGGTGCCAGCGGGGAAAAGTGATGCTGGTCCTCACTGCCTCCTGGAACCCCTTCAAATGCACCAGACAATTTGGCCCTCTCTGCTTTCCTGAGGACTTTATCCTCAAAAGCACCTTTTTTCACTTTCGGCGCTCTCTGGAGCAAAAAAGACAAACGTCCAGCTTTTGCTGCCAGAGCAAAGGTGCCAGCGGGGAAAAGTGATGCTGGTCCTCACTGCCTCCTGGAACCCCTTCAAATGCCCCAGACAATTTGGCCCTCTCTTCTTTCCTGAGGACTCTATCCTCAAAAGCACCTTTTTTCACTTTCGGCGCTCTCTGGAGCAAAATAGACAAACGTCCAGCTTTTGCTGCCACAGCAAAGGTGCCAGCGGGGAAAAGTGATGCTGGTCCTCACTGCCTCCTGGAACCCCTTCAAATGCCCCAGACAATTTGGCCCTCTCTGCTTTCCTGAGGACTCTATCCTCAAAAGCACCTTTTTTCACTTTCGGCGCTGTCTGGAGCAAAAAAGACAAACGTCCAGCTTTTGCTGCCAGAGCAAAGGTGCCAGCGGGGAAAAGTGATGCTGGTCCTCACTGCCTCCTGGAACCCCTTCAAATGCCCCAGACAATTTGGCCCTCTCTTCTTTCCTGAGGACTCTATCCTCAAAAGCACCTTTTTTCACTTTCGGCGCTCTCTGGAGCAAAAAAGACAAACGTCCAGCTTTTGCTGCCACAGCAAAGGTGCCAGCGGGGAAAAGTGATGCTGGTCCTCACTGCCTCCTGGAACCCCTTCAAATGCCCCAGACAATTTGGCCCTCTCTGCTTTCCTGAGGACTCTATCCTCAAAAGCACCTTTTTTCACTTTCGGCGCTCTCTGGAGCAAAAAAGACAAACGTCCAGCTTTTGCTGCCACAGCAAAGGTGCCAGCGGGGAAAAGTGATGCTGGTCCTCACTGCCTCCTGGAACCCCTTCAAATGCCCCAGACAATTTGGCCCTCTCTGCTTTCCTGAGGACTCTATCCTCAAAAGCACCTTTTTTCACTTTCGGTGCTCTCTGGAGCAAAAAAGACAAACGTCCAGCTTTTGCTGCCACAGCAAAGGTGCCAGCGGGGAAAAGTGATGCTGGTCCTCACTGCCTCCTGGAACCCCTTCAAATGCACCAGACAATTTGGCCCTCTCTGCTTTCCTGAGGACTTTATCCTCAAAAGCACCTTTTTTCACTTTCGGCGCTGTCTGGAGCAAAAAAGACAAACGTCCAGCTTTTGCTGCCAGAGCAAAGGTGCCAGCGGGGAAAAGTGATGCTGGTCCTCACTGCCTCCTGGAACCCCTTCAAATGCCCCAGACAATTTGGCCCTCTCTGCTTTCCTGAGGACTCTATCCTCAAAAGCACCTTTTTTCACTTTCGGCGCTGTCTGGAGCAAAAAAGACAAACGTCCAGCTTTTGCTGCCACAGCAAAGGTGCCAGCGGGGAAAAGTGATGCTGGTCCTCACTGCCTCCTGGAACCCCTTCAAATGCCCCAGACAATTTGGCCCTCTCTGCTTTCCTGAGGACTCTATCCTCAAAAGCACCTTTTTTCACTTTCGGCGCTCTCTGGAGCAAAAAAGACAAACGTCCAGCTTTTGCTGCCAGAGCAAAGGTGCCAGCGGGGAAAAGTGATGCTGGTCCTCACTGCCTCCTGGAACCCCTTCAAATGCCCCAGACAATTTGGCCCTCTCTGCTTTCCTGAGGACTCTATCCTCAAAAGCACCTTTTTTCACTTTCGGCGCTCTCTGGAGCAAAAAAGACAAACGTCCAGCTTTTGCTGCCACAGCAAAGGTGCCAGCGAGGAAAAGTGATACTGGTTCTCACTGCCTCCTGGAACCCCTTCCAATGCCCCAGACAATTTGGCCCTCTCTGCTTTCCTGAGGACTCTATCCTCAAAAGCACCTTTTTTCACTTTCGGCGCTCTCTGGAGCAAAAAAGACAAACGTCCAGCTTTTGCTGCCACAGCAAAGGTGCCAGCGGGGAAAAGTGATGCTGGTCCTCACTGCCTCCTGGAACCCCTTCAAATGCCCCAGACAATTTGGCCCTCTCTGCTTTCCTGAGGACTTTATCCTCAAAAGCACCTTTTTTCACTTTCGGCGCTCTCTGGAGCAAAAAAGACAAACGTCCAGCTTTTGCTGCCAGAGCAAAGGTGCCAGCGGGGAAAAGTGATGCTGGTCCTCACTGCCTCCTGGAACCCCTTCAAATGCCCCAGACAATTTGGCCCTCTCTTCTTTCCTGAGGACTCTATCCTCAAAAGCACCTTTTTTCACTTTCGGCGCTCTCTGGAGCAAAAAAGACAAACGTCCAGCTTTTGCTGCCACAGCAAGGTGCCAGCGGGGAAAAGTGATGCTGGTCCTCACTGCCTCCTGGAACCCCTTCAAATGCCCCAGACAATTTGGCCCTCTCTGCTTTCCTGAGGACTCTATCCTCAAAAGCACCTTTTTTCACTTTCGGTGCTCTCTGGAGCAAAAAAGACAAACGTCCAGCTTTTGCTGCCACAGCAAAGGTGCCAGCGGGGAAAAGTGATGCTGGTCCTCACTGCCTCCTGGAACCCCTTCCAATGCCCCAGACAATTTGGCCCTCTCTGCTTTCCTGAGGACTCTATCCTCAAAAGCACCTTTTTCACTTTCGGCGCTCTCTGGAGCAAAAAAGACAAACGTCCAGCTTTTGCTGCCACAGCAAAGGTGCCAGCGGGAAAAGTGATGCTGGTCCTCACTGCCTCCTGGAACCCCTTCAAATGCCCCAGACAATTTGGCCCTCTCTGCTTTCCTGAGGACTTTATCCTCAAAGCACCTTTTTTCACTTTCGGCGCTCTCTGGAGCAAAAAAGACAAACGTCCAGCTTTTGCTGCCAGAGCAAAGGTGCCAGCGGGGAAAAGTGATGCTGGTCCTCACTGCCTCCTGGAACCCCTTCAAATGCCCCAGACAATTTGGCCCTCTCTTCTTTCCTGAGGACTCTATCCTCAAAAGCACCTTTTTTCACTTTCGGCGCTCTCTGGAGCAAAAAAGACAAACGTCCAGCTTTTGCTGCCACAGCAAAGGTGCCAGCGGGGAAAAGTGATGCTGGTCCTCACTGCCTCCTGGAACCCCTTCAAATGCCCCAGACAATTTGGCCCTCTCTGCTTTCCTGAGGACTCTATCCTCAAAAGCACCTTTTTTCACTTTCGGCGCTCTCTGGAGCAAAAAAGACAAACGTCCAGCTTTTGCTGCCACAGCAAAGGTGCCAGCGGGGAAAAGTGATGCTGGTCCTCACTGCCTCCTGGAACCCCTTCAAATGCCCCAGACAATTTGGCCCTCTCTGCTTTCCTGAGGACTCTATCCTCAAAAGCACCTTTTTTCACTTTCTGCGCTCTCTGGAGCAAAAAAGACAAACGTCCAGCTTTTGCTGCCACAGCAAAGGTGCCAGCGGGGAAAAGTGATGCTGGTCCTCACTGCCTCCTGGAACCCCTTCAAATGCCCCAGACAATTTGGCCCTCTCTGCTTTCCTGAGGACTCTATCCTCAAAAGCACCTTTTTTCACTTTCGGCGCTCTCTGGAGCAAAAAAGACAAACGTCCAGCTTTGGCTGCCACAGCAAAGGTGCCAGCGGGGAAAAGTGATGCTGGTCCTCACTGCCTCCTGGAACCCCTTCAAATGCCCCAGACAATTTGGCCCTCTCTGCTTTCCTGAGGACTCTATCCTCAAAAGCAGCTTTTTTCACTTTCGGCGCTCTCTGGAGCAAAAAGACAAACGTCCAGCTTTTGCTGCCACAGCAAAAGTGCCAGCGGGGAAAAGTGATGCTGGTCCTCACTGCCTCCTGGAACCCCTTCAAATGCCCCAGACAATTTGGCCCTCTCTGCTTTCCTGAGGACTCTATCCTCAAAAGCACCTTTTTCCACTTTCGGCGCTGTCTGGAGCAAAAAAGACAAACGTCCAGCTTTTGCTGCCACAGCAAAGGTGCCAGCGGGGAAAAGTGATGCTGGTTCTCACTGCCTCCTGGAACCCCTTCAAATGCCCCAGACAATTTGGCCCTCTCTGCTTTCCTGAGGACTCTATCCTCAAAAGCACCTTTTTTCACTTTCGGCGCTCTCTGGAGCAAAATAGACAAACATCCAGCTTTTGCTGCCACAGCAAAGGTGCCAGTGGGGAAAAGTGATGCTGGTCCTCACTGCCTCCTGGAACCCCTTCAAATGCCCCAGACAATTTGGCCCTCTCTGCTTTCCTGAGCACTCTATCCTCAAAAGCACCTTTTTTCACTTTCGGCGCTGTCTGGAGCAAAAAAGACAAACGTCCAGCTTTTGCTGCCACAGCAAAAGTGCCAGCGGGGAAAAGTGATGCTGGTCCTCACTGCCTCCTGGAACCCCTTCAAATGCCCCAGACAATTTGGCCCTCTCTGCTTTCCTGAGGACTCTATCCTCAAAAGCACCTTTTTTCACTTTCGGCGCTCTCTGGAGCAAAAAAGACAAACGTCCAGCTTTTGCTGCCACAGCAAAGGTGCCAGCGGGGAAAAGTGATGCTGGTCCTCACTGCCTCCTGGAACCCCTTCAAATGCCCCAGACAATTTGGCCCTCTCTGCTTTCCTGAGGACTCTATCCTCAAAAGCACCATTTTTCAGTTTCTGCGCTCTCTGGAGAAAAAAAGACAAACGTCCAGCTTTTGCTGCCACAGCAAAAGTGCCAGCGGGGAAAAGTGATGCTGGTTCTCACTGCCTCCTGGAACCCCTTCAAATGCCCCAGACAATTTGGCCCTCTCTGCTTTCCTGAGGACTCTATCCTCAAAAGCACCTTTTTTCACTTTCGGAGCTGTCTGGAGCAAAAAAGACAAACGTCCAGCTTTTGCTGCCAGAGCAAAGGTGCCAGCGGGGAAAAGTGATGCTGGTCCTCACTGCCTCCTGGAACCCCTTCAAATGCCCCAGACAATTTGGCCCTCTCTGCTTTCCTGAGGACTCTATCCTCAAAAGCACCTTTTTTCACTTTCGGCGCTCTCTGGAGCAAAAAAGACAAACGTCCAGCTTTTGCTGCCACAGCAAAGGTGCCAGCGGGGAAAAGTGATGCTGGTTCTCACTGCCTCCTGGAACCCCTTCAAATGCCCCAGACAATTTGGCCCTCTCTGCTTTCCTGAGGACTCTATCCTCAAAAGCACCTTTTTTCACTTTCAGCGCTCTCTGGAGCAAAAAAGACAAACGTCCAGCTTTTGCTGCCACAGCAAAGGTGCCAGCGGGGAAAAGTGATGCTGGTTCTCACTGCCTCCTGGAACCCCTTCAAATGCCCCAGACAATTTGGCCCTCTCTGCTTTCCTGAGGACTCTATCCTCAAAAGCACCTTTTTTCACTTTCGGCGCTGTCTGGAGCAAAAAAGACAAACGTCCAGCTTTTGCTGCCACAGCAAAGGTGCCAGCGGGGAAAAGTGATGCTGGTCCTCACTGCCTCCTGGAACCCCTTCAAATGCCCCAGACAATTTGGCCCTCTCTGCTTTCCTGAGGACTTTATCCTCAAAAGCACCTTTTTTCACTTTCGGCGCTCTCTGGAGCAAAAAAGACAAACGTCCAGCTTTTGCTGCCAGAGCAAAGGTGCCAGCGGGGAAAAGTGATGCTGGTTCTCACTGCCTCCTGGAACCCCTTCAAATGCCCCAGACAATTTGGCCCTCTCTGCTTTCCTGAGGACTCTATCCTCAAAAGCACCTTTTTTCACTTTCGGCGCTCTCTGGAGCAAAAAAGACAAACGTCCAGCTTTTGCTGCCACAGCAAAAGTGCCAGCGGGGAAAAGTGATGCTGGTCCTCACTGCCTCCTGGAACCCCTTCAAATGCCCCAGACAATTTGGCCCTCTCTGCTTTCCTGAGGACTCTATCCTCAAAAGCACCTTTTTTCACTTTCGGCGCTCTCTGGAGCAAAAAAGACAAACGTCCAGCTTTTGCTGCCACAGCAAAAGTGCCAGCGGGGAAAAGTGATGCTGGTCCTCACTGCCTCCTGGAACCCCTTCAAATGCCCCAGACAATTTGGCCCTCTCTGCTTTCCTGAGGACTTTATCCTCAAAAGCACCTTTTTTCACTTTCGGCGCTGTCTGGAGCAAAAAAGACAAACGTCCAGCTTTTGCTGCCACAGGAAAGGTGCCAGCGGGGAAAAGTGATGCTGGTCCTCACTGCCTCCTGGAACCCCTTCAAATGCCCCAGACAATTTGGCCCTCTCTGCTTTCCTGAGGACTCTATCCTCAAAAGCACCTTTTTTCACTTTCGGCGCTCTCTGGAGCAAAAAAGACAAACGTCCAGCTTTTGCTGCCACAGCAAAGATGCCAGCGGGGAAAAGTGATGCTGGTTCTCACTGCCTCCTGGAACCCCTTCAAATGCCCCAGACAATTTGGCCCTCTCTGCTTTCCTGAGGACTCTATCCTCAAAAGCACCTTTTTTCACTTTCGGCGCTCTCTGGAGCAAAAAAGACAAACGTCCAGCTTTTGCTGCCACAGCAAAGGTGCCAGCGGGGAAAAGTGATGCTGGTCCTCACTGCCTCCTGGAACCCCTTCAAATGCCCCAGACAATTTGGCCCTCTCTGCTTTCCTGAGGACTCTATCCTCAAAAGCACCTTTTTTCACTTTCGGCGCTCTCTGGAGCAAAAAAGGACAAACGTCCAGCTTTTGCTGCCACAGCAAAGGTGCCAGCGGGGAAAAGGGATGCTGGTTCTCACTGCCTCCTGGAACCCCTTCAAATGCCCCAGACAATTTGGCCCTCTCTGCTTTCCTGAGGACTCTATCCTCAAAAGCACCTTTTTTCACTTTTGGCGCTCTCTGGAGCAAAAAAGACAAACGTCCAGCTTTTGCTGCCAGAGCAAAGGTGCCAGCGGGGAAAAGTGATGCTGGTCCTCACTGCCTCCTGGAACCCCTTCAAATGCCCCAGACAATTTGGCCCTCTCTGCTTTCCTGAGGACTCTATCCTCAAAAGCACCTTTTTTCACTTTCGGCGCTCTCTGGAGCAAAAAAGACAAACGTCCAGCTTTTGCTGCCACAGCAAAGGTGCCAGCTGGGAAAAGTGATGCTGGTCCTCACTGCCTCCTGGAACCCCTTCAAATGCACCAGACAATTTGGCCCTCTCTGCTTTCCTGAGGACTTTATCCTCAAAAGCACCTTTTTTCACTTTCGGCGCTGTCTGGAGCAAAAAAGACAAACGTCCAGCTTTTGCTGCCAGAGCAAAGGTGCCAGCGGGGAAAAGTGATGCTGGTCCTCACTGCCTCCTGGAACCCCTTCAAATGCCCCAGACAATTTGGCCCTCTCTTCTTTCCTGAGGACTCTATCCTCAAAGCACCTTTTTTCACTTTCGGCGCTCTCTGGAGCAAAAAAGACAAACGTCCAGCTTTGGCTGCCACAGCAAAGGTGCCAGCGGGGAAAAGTGATGCTGGTCCTCACTGCCTCCTGGAACCCCTTCAAATGCCCCAGACAATTTGGCCCTCTCTGCTTTCCTGAGGACTCTATCCTCAAAAGCACCTTTTTTCACTTTCGGCGCTCTCTGGAGCAAAAAAGACAAACGTCCAGCTTTTGCTGCCACAGCAAAGGTGCCAGCGGGGAAAAGTGATGCTGGTCCTCACTGCCTCCTGGAACCCCTTCAAATGCCCCAGACAATTTGGCCCTCTCTGCTTTCCTGAGGACTCTATCCTCAAAAGCACCTTTTTTCACTTTCGGCGCTCTCTGGAGCAAAAAAGACAAACGTCCAGCTTTGCTGCCACAGCAAAGGTGCCAGCGGGGAAAAGTGATGCTGGTCCTCACTGCCTCCTGGAACCCCTTCAAATGCCCCAGACAATTTGGCCCTCTCTGCTTTCCTGAGGACTCTATCCTCAAAAGCACCTTTTTCACTTTCGGCGCTGTCTGGAGCAAAAAAGACAAACGTCCAGCTTTTGCTGCCACAGCAAAGGTGCCAGCGGGGAAAAGTGATGCTGGTTCTCACTGCCTCCTGGAACCCCTTCAAATGCCCCAGACAATTTGGCCCTCTCTGCTTTCCTGAGGACTCTATCCTCAAAAGCACCTTTTTTCAATTTCGGCGCTGTCTGGAGCAAAAAAGACAAACGTCCAGCTTTTGCTGCCACAGCAAAGGTGCCAGCGGGGAAAAGTGATGCTGGTTCTCACTGCCTCCTGGAACCCCTTCAAATGCCCCAGACAATTTGGCCCTCTCTGGCTTTCCTGCGCACTCTATCCTCAAAAGC
>NW_028127212.1:0-15000 GCF_965231255.1 Vanellus vanellus | reverse complement strand
TGCCCCCCCCCCAAACTTGTGGGTCCCTCTGGGGGGGTCCCATCTTCCCTCCCTGTCCCCCCCCCAAACTTGTGGGTCCCTCTGGGGGGTGGGGGGGTCCCATCTTCCCTCCCTGTCCCCCCCCAACTTCTGGGTCCCTCTGGGGGGGTCCCATCCTCCCTCCCTGCCCCCCCCCAAACTTGTGGGTCCCTCTGGGGGGGTCCCATCTTCCCTCCCTGTCCCCCCCCAAACTTGTGGGTCCCTCTGGGGGGGTGGGGGGGTCCCATCTTCCCTCTCTGTCCCCCCCAAACTTGTGGGTCCCTCTGGGGGGGTGGGGGGGTCCCATCTTCCCTCTCTGTCTCCCCCAAACTTGTGGGTCCCTCTGGGGGGGTGGGGGGGTCCCATCTTCCCTCTCTGTCCCCCCCAACTTGTGGGTCCCTCTGGGGGGGTGGGGGGGTGCCATCTTCCCTCCCTGCCCCCCCCCCAAACTTGTGGGTCCCTCTGGGGGGTGGGGGGGTCCTATCTTCCCTCCCTGTCCCCCCCCAACTTGTGGGTCCCCCTGGTGGGGTCCCATCTTCCCTCTCTGTCCCCCCCCCCAAACTTGTAGGTCCCCCTGGGGGGGTGGGGGGTCCCATCTTCCCTCCCTGCCCCCCCCAAACTTGTGGGTCCCCCCCTGGGATGGGGGGGTCCCATCTTCCCTCCCTGCCCCCCCCAAACTTGTGGGTCCCCCCCTGGGATGGGGGGGTCCCATCTTCCCTCCCTGTCCCCCCCCAAACTTGTGGGTCCCTCTGGGGGGTGGGGGGTCCCATCTTCCCTCCCTGTCCCCCCCCAAACTTGTGGGTCCCTCTGGGGGGTGGGGGGTCCTATCTTCCCTCCCTGTCCCCCCCCAACTTGTGGGTCCCCCTGGGGGGGTCCCATCTTCCCTCCCTGTCCCCCCCCCCAAACTTGTAGGTCCCCCTGGGGGGGTGGGGGGTCCCATCTTCCCTCCCTGCCCCCCCCCCAAACTTGTGGGTCCCTCTGGGGGGTGGGGGGGTCCCATCTTCCCTCCCTGCCCCCCCCCCAAACTTGTGGGTCCCCCTGGTGGGGTCCCATCTTCCCTCCATGTCCCCCCCCAAACTTGTGGGTCCCTCTGGGGGGTGGGGGGGTCCCATCTTCCCTCCCTGCCCCCCCCCCAAACTTGTGGGTCCCTCTGGGGGGGTGGGGGGGTCCCATCTTCCCTCTCTGCCCCCCCCAAACTTGTGGGTCCCCCTGGGATGGGGGGGGTCCCATCTTCCCTCCCTGCCCCCCAAAATTTCTGGGTCCCACCCCCGCCCCGGGGCAGCCATGGGGACGGGCGGGGCCGTCACGTCCCGAGGTGCGGCTCTGACGTCACTGCTGATGTCACCAGAGCCGCCGCCGCCGCCGCCGCCGAGATGTCGCCGCCGATAGCAGCGCTGACCCCGGAGCAGAAGCAGGAGCTGGCGACCATCGCCCAGCGCATCGTCGCCCCCGGCAAGGGCATCCTGGCCGCCGATGAGTCCACCGGTGGGTGACTGGGAGGGGACTGGGAGGCACTGGGAACCACTAGCAGAGCATTAGGAAGCACTGGGAGGCACTGGGAACTGCTAGGGTGAGATTAGGAAGCACTGGGAGGGACTGGGAATTCCTAGGGTGCAATTAAGAAGCACTGGGAGGGGACTGGGAAGCACTGGGAGGGGACTGGGAGCAACTGGGGGGCACTGGGAGGGGATTGTGGGGCACGGGGAACTGCTAGGGTGCAATTAGGAAGGACTGGGAGTGTACTGGGAAGGGACTGGGAGGCACTGGGAACTGCTAGAGTGCAATTAAGAGGCACTGGGAGGGGACTGGGAGGCACTGGGAACCACTAGCAGAGCATTAGGAAGCACTGGGAGGCACTGGGAACTGCTAGGGTGCCATTAGGAAGCACTGGGAGGGGACTGGGAGGGACTGGGAATTCCTAGGGTGCAATTAAGAAGCACTGGGAGGGGACTGGGAAGCACTGGGAGGGGACTGGGAGCAACTGGGGGGCACTGGGAGGGGATTGTGGGGCACTGGGAACTGCTAGAGTGCAATTAAGAAGCACTGGGAGAGTACTGGGAAGGGACTGGGAGGCACTGGGAACTGCTAGAGTGCAATTAAGAGGCGCTGGGAGGGGACTGGGAGCTACTGGGGGGACACTGGGAGGGGATTGTGGGGCACTGGGAACTGCTAAGATGCAATTAAGAAGCACTGGGAGTGTACTGGGAGGGGACTGGGAGGCACTGGGAAGCACTGGGAGAGGACTGGGAGGGACTGGGAACTGCTAGGGTGCAATTAAGAAGCACTGGGAGGGGACTGGGAAGCACTGGGAGGGAACTGGGAGAGCACTGGGAACTGCTAGGATGCAATTAAGAAGCACTGGGAGGGGACTGGAAGGCACTGGGAACTGCTAGGGTGCGATTAGGAAGGACTGGGAGGGGACTGGGAGCAACTGGGGGGCACTGGGAGGGGATTGTGGGGCACTGGGAACTGCTAGGATGGAATTAATAGGCACTGGAAGGGGACTGGGAGGCACTGGGAAGCACTGGGAGGGGACTGGGAGGCACTGGGAACTGCTAGGGTGCAATTAGGAAGCAGTGGGAGGGGACTGGGAAGCACTGGGAGGGGACTGGGAGGCACTGGGAACTGCTAGGGTGCAATTAAGAGGCACTGGGAGGGGACTGGGAAGCACTGGGAGGGGACTGGGAAGCACTGGGAGGGGACTGGGAAGCGCTGGGAGGAGACTGGGAAGCGCTGGGAGGGGACTGGGAAGCGCTGGGAGGGGACTGGGAAGCGCTGGGAGGGGACTGGGAAGCGCTGGGAGGAGACTGGGAAGCGCTGGGAGGGGAGTGGGGGGTACTGGGAGGCACTGGAAGCTACTAGGAGGGGACTGGGAAGAACTGGGAGCAACTGGGGGGGGCACTGGGAACTGCTAGGATGCCATTAAGAAGCACTGGGAGCGTACTGGGGAGCACTGGGAGGGGACTGGGAGAGCACTGGGAACCACTAGAAGGGGATTAGGAAGTACTGGGGGGCACTGGGAAGGGACTGGGAAGCACTGGGAGGGCACTGGGAGCAACTGGGAAGGGACGGGGACACACTGGGAGGCACTGGAACACGCTGGGGGACACTGGGAGCTACTGGTACAGCATCAGGCAGCTACTGGGAGCGTACTGGGAGGGCACTGGGAGCTACTGGGAGGACACTGGACTGGGAGACACCAGGGCTGGACTGGGAAGTACTGGGAGCTACTGGAAGGCACTGAGGCAGCACTTGGGGAGTACTGGGAGCTACTGGGCCTTACTGGGAGGCACTGGGAGCTTGCTGGGAGGCTGGCCAAGCATTCCAGTGCCAGGAGGTGGTACCGGGGGGGATACTGGGAGGCACTGGGGCAGCACCAGGAGGCCAGCGGGGGTTACTGGGCTATACTGGGGTGAACTGGTTTGTACTGGGATGGCTGTAAGGAGCATGGAGAAGGACTTGAGACCTTCAAGGTGGCACCAGGAGATTCCTGGGAGCTACTGGTGCTGAACTGGGAGCAACTGGGAGCTACTGGGGCAGCACCAGGAGACCAGCTGGGGTTACTAGGCTATACTGGTTTGAACTGGTTTGTACTGGGATGGCGGCAGGGAGCATGGGGAAGCATCTGAGGAGGTCAAGGTGGCACCAGGGGGTCGTGAGAGCTCCTGGAGCAGCACTGGAAACTACTGGGACCTACTGGGACCCCTTGGGGTGGCGTGAGGAGGGGAGTGGGCTATACTGGTTTGAACTGGTTTGAACTGGTTTGTACTGGGACAGCTGCAGGGAGCATGGGGAAGCATCTGAGAACTTCAAGGTGGCACCAGGGGGTTGTGAGAGCTCCTGGAGCAGCACTGGGACCTACTGGGAGGCACTGGGGCAGCATGAGCAGCCCAGTTGGGGTTCCTGGGCTGAACTGGTTTGAACTGGTTTGTACTGGGATGGCGGCAGGAAGCATGGAGAATCATCTGAGAACTTCGAGGTGGCACCAGGGGGTTGTGAGAGCACCTGGAGCAGCACTGGGACCCCTGGGGGCAGCATGAGGAGCCCAGTTGGGCTTCCTGGGCTGAACTGGTTTGAACTGGTTTGTACTGGGATGGCGGCAGGAAGCATGGAGAATCATCTGAGAACTTCAAGGTGGCACCAGGGGGTTGTGAGAGCTCCTGGAGCAGCACTGGGAGCTGCTGGGACACCTTGAGGTAGCATGAGGAGGGGAGTGGGCTATACTAGTTTGAACTGGTTTGTACTGGGATGGCGGCAGGGAGCATGGAGAAGCATCTGAGAACTTCGAGGTGGCACCAGGGTGGTTCTGAGAGCTCCTGGAGCAGCACTGGGACCTACTGGGAGGCACTGGGGCAGCATGAGGAACCCAGTTGTGGTTCCTGGGCTGAACTGGTTTGAACTGGTTTGTACTGGGACAGCGGCAGGGAGCATGGAGAATCACCTGAGAACTTTGAGGTGGCACCAGGGGGTTGTGAGAGCACCTGGAGCAGCACTGGGACCCCTGGGGGCAGCATGAGGAGCCCAGTCGGGCTTCCTGGGCTGAACTGGTTTGAACTGGTTTATACTGGGACGTCCGCAGGGAGCATCGCCAAGCGCCTGAGCTCGGTGGGGGCGGAGAACACTGAGGAGAACCGGCGCTGGTACCGGCAGCTGCTCTTCACCGCCGACAGCCGGGTGGACCCCTGCATCGGGGGGGTCATCCTCTTCCACGAGACCCTCTACCAGAAGGCGGACGATGGCCGTCCCTTCCCCCAGGTCATCCGCGGCAAGGGCGCCCTGGTGGGCATCAAGGTGGGGACCTCCTGGGGACCTCCTGGGGACATCGGGGGCCTTGGGGACAACGAGGGGACGTGGGGGCGTTGGGTGGTCCTTGGGTTGGGTCAACCATGTCCAAGGTGGCATCAGGTCAACCCCATCCAAGGTGGCTTCATTGGGCGCCCTCGTTGGTGCTGAGCTGGGGCACCCTGGGGACATCCTGGGGACGCCGGGGGGGCGTTGGGGACAACGAGGGGACGTGGGGTGTTGGGTGGTCCTTGGGTTGGGTCAACCCTGTCCAAGGTGGTATCAGGTCAACCCCATCCAAGGTGGCTTCATTGGGCGCCCTCGTTGGTGCTGAGCTGGGGCCACCATGGGAATATCCTGGGGACATCCTGGGGACATCCTGGGGACGCCGGGGGGGCGTTGGGGACAACGAGGGGACGTGGGGCGTTGGGTGGTCCTTGGGTTGGGTCAACCATGTCCAAGGTGGCACCGGGTCAACCACGTCAAAGGTGGCACCAGGTCAACCCCATCGAAGGTGGCTTCATTGGGCGCCCTCGTTGGTGCTGAGCTGGGGCCACCCTGGGGACATCCTGGGGACATCCTGGGGACGTCGGGGGGCCTTGGGGACAACGAGGGGACGTGGGGGCGTTGGGTGGTCCTTCGGTTGGGTCAACCATGTCCAAGGTGGCACCAGGACAACCCCATCAAAGGTGGCTTCATTGGGCGCCCTCGTTGGTGCTGAGCTGGGGCACCCTGGGGACATCCTGGGGACGCCGGGGGGGCGTTGGGGACAACGAGGGGACGTGGGGGCGTTGGGTGGTCCTTGGGTTGGGTCAACCCTGTCCAAGGTGGCATCAGGTCAACCACGTCAAAGGTGGCACCGGGTCAACCCCATCGAAGGTGGCTTCATTGGGCGCCCTCGTTGGTGCTGAGCTGGGGCCACCATGGGAATATCCTGGGGACATCCTGGGGACATCCTGGGGACGTCGGGGGGCGTTGGGGACAACGAGGGGACGTGGGGGCGTTGGGTGGTCCTTGGGTTGGGTCAACCATGTCTGAGGAGGCACCAGGTCAACCCCGTCAAAGGTGGCTTCATTGGGCGCCCTCGTTGGTGCTGAGCTGGGGCCACCCTGGGGACGCTGTGGGGACATCGGGGGCGTTGGGGACAATGACGGGACGTGGGGGCGTTGGGTGGTCCTTGGGTTGGGTCAACCATGTCCAAGGTGGCACCAGGTCAACCCCAGTGAAGGTGGCTTCATTGGGCGCCCTCGTTGGTGCTGAGCTGGGGCCACCCTGGGGACATCCTGGGGACATCCTGGGGACGCCGGGGGGGCGTTGGGGACAACGAGGGGACGTGGGGCGTTGGGTGGTCCTTGGGTTGGGTCAACCATGTCCAAGGTGGCACCGGGTCAACCACGTCAAAGGTGGCACCAGGTCAACCCCATCGAAGGTGGCTTCATTGGGCGCCCTCGTTGGTGCTGAGCTGGGGCCACCCTGGGGACATCCTGGGGACATCCTGGGGACGTCGGGGGGCCTTGGGGACAACGAGGGGACGTGGGGGCGTTGGGTGGTCCTTCGGTTGGGTCAACCATGTCCAAGGTGGCACCAGGACAACCCCATCAAAGGTGGCTTCATTGGGCGCCCTCGTTGGTGCTGAGCTGGGGCCACCCTGGGGACATCCTGGGGACATCCTGGGGACGTCGGGGGGCCTTGGGGACAACGAGGGGACGTGGGGCGTTGGGTGGTCTTTGGGTTGGGTCAACCATGTCCAAGGTGGCATCAGGTCAACCACGTCAAAGGTGGCTTCATTGGGTGCCCGTGTTGGTGCTGAGCTGGGGCCACCCTGGGGACGCTGTGGGGACATGGAGGGCGTTGGGGACATCGGGGTGTTGGGGGACACGGGGACGTTGGGGACGTGGGTGCTGCAGGCAGCAGGTGAAGGCCATCACCCTGTCCCTGTCCCCCAGGTGGACAAGGGGGTCGTGCCCCTGGCTGGCACCAACGGCGAGACCACGACCCAGGGTGAGTGACAGCCCTGTCCCCAAGGGTGGCCCCACCAGGGTGGCCCCACCCCTGATGCCACCACGGTGGCCGCATCCTTCCTGCTGCCCTCATGCCACCACGGTGTCCCCACCCCTGATGCCACCACGGTGGCCCCATCCTTCCTGCTGCCCTCATGCCACCACGGTGTCCCCATCCCTGATGCCACCACGCTGTCCCCATCCTTCCTGCTGCCCTCATGCCCTGTCACTGTCCCCACCCCTGATGCCACCACGGTGGCCGCATCCTTCCTGCTGCCCTCATGCCACCACGGTGTCCCCACCCCTGATGCCACCACGGTGGCCCCATCCTTCCTGCTGTCCTCATGCCACCACGGTGTCCCCACCCCTGATGCCACCACGGTGGCCGCATCCTTCCTGCTGCCCTCATGCCACCACGGTGTCCCCACCCCTGATGCCACCACGGTGGCCCCATCCTTCCTGCTGTCCTCATGCCACCACGGTGTCCCCACCCCTGATGCCACCACGGTGGCCCCATCCTTCCTGCTGCCCTCATGCCACCACGGTGTCCCCACCCCTGATGCCACCATGGTGGCCCCATCCCTGATGCCACCACGCTGTCCCCATCCTTCCTTCTGCCCTCATGCCCTGTCACTGTGCCCACCCCTGATGCCACCATGGTGGCCCCATCCTTCCTGCTGCCCTCATGCCACCACGGTGTCCCCACCCCTGATGCCACCACGCTGGCCCCATCCTTCCTGCTGCCCTCCTGCCCCATCCGCATCCCCACCCCTGATGCCACCGCGCCGTCCCTACCCCTGGGCCCTCCCCCGGCCTCCCCGGCTGTCCCCCATCGCTGGTGTCCCCGTGGCTGACGTCCCCGCGCTGTCCCCAGGGCTGGACGGGCTGATGGAGCGCTGCGCCCAGTACAAGAAGGACGGGGCCGACTTCGCCAAGTGGCGCTGTGTCCTCAAGATCTCGGAGCACACCCCCACCCGCCTGGCCATCATGGAGAACGCCAACGTCCTCGCCCGCTACGCCAGCATCTGCCAGCAGGTCCCCTGTCCCCTCCCCGCCGGCCGCCCTGTCCCCAACCCCGGCCCCGTCTCACCTCTGGGCGCCCTACGGCGGTTGGTGGCCTCCAACCCACGTGGTGATGCCCCAAGGTGGCACCTAAATGTGGTGTGGTGGTGGCACCTAGCCATGGTGTGGTGGCATCTCCGTGACCTTGGGACACCTCACTGTGTCCCCACGTCATCCCCGTGTCACCTCGGGGTGCCCTGTGGTGATTGGTGGCCTCCAACCTGCAGGGTGACACCTAGAAGGTGGCACCTAGATGTGGTGTGGTGGGACGTAGAGATGGGGTGGTGGCACCTCCGTGACCTTGGGTCACCTCACTGTCCCCACGTCATCCCTGTGTCACCTCGGGGTGCCCTGTGGTGGTTGGTGGCCTCCAACCTGCGTGGTGACGCCCCAAGGTGGCACCTAAATGTGGTGTGGTGGCACCTAGCCATGGTGTGGTGGCACTTTCGTGACCTTGGGACACCTCACTGTGTCCCCACGTCATCCCCCTGTCACCTCTGGGTGCCCTGTGGTGGTTGGTGGCCTCCAACCTGTGTGGTGACGCCCCAAGGTGGCACCTAGGCATGGTGTGGTGGGACGTAGAGATGGGGTGGTGGCACCTCCATGACCTTGGGTCACCTCACTGTGTCCCCACGTCATCCCTGTGTCACCTCTGGGCGCCCTACGGCAGTTGGTGGCCTCCAACCTGCGTGGTGACGCCCCAAGGTGGCACCTAAATGTGGTGTGGTGGCACTTAGCCATGGTGTGGTGGGACGTAGAGATGGGGTGGTGGCACCTCCGTGACCTTGGGTCACCTCACTGTGTCCCCACATCATCCCCGTGTCACCTCGGGGTGCCCTGTGGTGGTTGGTGGCCTCCAACCTGCAGGGTGACATCAGAAGGTGGCACCTAGGCATGGTGTGGTGGGACGTAGAGATGGGGTGGTGGCACCTCCATGACCTTGGGTCACCTCACTGTGTCCCCACGTCATCCCTGTGTCACCTCGGGGTGCCCTGTGGTGGTTGGTGGCCTCCAACCTGCAGGGTGACATCAGAAGGTGGCACCTAAACGTGGTGTGGTGGGACGTAGAGATGGGGTGGTGGCACCTCCATGACCTTGGGTCACCTCACTGTGTCCCCACATCATCCCTGTGTCACCTCTGGGTGCCCTGTGGTGGTGGGTGGCCTCCAACCTGCAGGGTGACACCTAGAAGGTGGCACCTAGATGTGGTGTGGTGGCACCTAGCCATGGGGTGGTGGGACATAGAGATGGGGTGGTGGCACCTCCGTGAGCTTGGGTCACCTCACTGTCCCCACGTCATCCCTGTGTCACCTCTGGGTGACCTGTGGTGGTTGGTGGCCTCCAACCTGCAGGGTGACACCCCAAGGTGGCACCTAGATGTGGTGTGGTGGCACCTAGCCATGGTGTGGTGGGACATAGAGATGGGGTGGTGGCACCTCCATGACCTTGGGTCACCTCACTGTGTCCCCACGTCATCCCTGTGTCACCTCTGGGCGCCCTATGGCAGTTGGTGGCCTCCAACCTGCGTGGTGACGCCCCAAGGTGGCACCTAAATGTGGTGTGGTGGTGGCACCTAGCCATGGTGTAGTGGGACGTAGAGATGGGGTGGTGGCACCTCCATGACCTTGGGTCACCTCACTGTCCCCACGTCATCCCTGTGTCACCTCGGGGTGCCCTGTGGTGGTTGGTGGCCTCCAACCTGCGTGGTGATGCCCCAAGGTGGCACCTAAATGTGGTGTGGTGGCACCTAGCCATGGTGTGGTGGGACGTAGAGATGGGGTGGTGGCACCTAGCCGTGGTGGGGTGGCACCTCCATGACCTTGGGTCACCTCACTGTGTCCCCACATCATCCCCGCGTCACCTCGGGGTGCCCTGTGGTGGTTGGTGGCCTCCAACCTGCAGGGTGACACCTAGAAGGTGGCACCTAGATGTGGTGTGGTGGCACCTAGCCATGGTGTGGTGGGACGCAGAGATGGGGTGGTGGCACCTCCATGACCTTGGGTCACCTCACTGTGTCCCCACGTCATCCCTGTGTCACCTCGGGGCGCCCTGTGGTGGTTGATGTCACCTCCCTGTCCCATACCTATGTCCCCTCTGGGTGTCCGTGCTCTGTGGTGGCTTCCCATCTCCACCGGGTGTCACCACCGCGTTGTTCCCCCCCCCCTCCCCGTCCCCTCGCGGTCCCCCTGGGTTGTCACCGTCCCCGATGTCCCCCGTGTCCCCACAGAACGGCATCGTCCCCATCGTGGAGCCCGAGATCCTCCCAGATGGTGACCACGACCTGAAGCACTGCCAATACGTCACCGAGAAGGTGGGTGACATCCCCACCCGTGTCCCCCACCCGTGTCCCCCCCCCGTGTCCCCCCCCCATGTCCCCACCCGTGTCCCCATTGTCCCCAGGTGCTGGCGGCCGTCTACAAGGCGCTGAGCGACCACCACGTCTACCTGGAGGGGACACTGCTGAAGCCCAACATGGTGACGCCGGGCCACGCCTGCACCAAGAAGTACAGCCCCGAGGAGATCGCCATGGCCACCGTCACCGCCCTGCGCCGCACCGTGCCACCCGCTGTCCCCGGTCAGTGCCATCTCGCCCCCGGGCTGGGGGGGGTGGGCAGCCCCATGGCTGTGGCCCCATGGTGGCCCCAGCCCCATAGCGATGTTCTCGTGGTGTCTCCATCCCCATGGGTGTGTCCCCATGGTGTCCCCAGCCCCATAGCGACGTTCTTGTGGTGTCTCCATCCCCATGGGTGTGTCCCCGTCCCCATGGCCATGTCCCCATGGTGTCCCCAGCCCCATAGCGATGTTCTCGTGGTGTCACCATCCCCATGGCCATGTCCCCATGGTGTCCCCCGCCCCATAGCGACGGCCTCGTGGTGTCCCCATCCCCATGGTCATGTCCCCATGGTGTCCGCAGCCCCATAGCGACGGCCTCGTGGTGTCCCCATCCCCATGGCCATGGCCTCGTGGTGTCCCCAGCCCCATGGCAACGTGCTTGTGGTGTCCCCATCCCCATGGCTGTGTCCCCATGGTGTCCCCAGCCCCATAGCGACGGCCCCGTGGTGTCCCCATCCCCATGGCCACGTCCCCACAGTGTCCCCCTCCCCATGGCCACCTCCCCAACCCCATGACCACCTCCCCACGGCGTCCACCTCTCCACAACCACCTCCCCATGGTGTCCCCTTCTCCATCCCCATAACCATGTCCCCACGGTGTCCCCAGCCCCATGGCCACCTCCCCACAGTGTCCCCATCCCCATGGCCACCTCCCCACAGTGTCCCCATCCCCATGGCCACCTCCCCACAGTGTCCCCAACCCCATGGCCACCTCCCCACGGTGTCCCCATCCCCATGGCCACCTCCCCAACCCCATGGCCACCTCCCCATTGTGTCCCCCTCCCCATAACCACCTCCCCACGGTGTCCCCATCCCCATGGCCACCTCCCCAACCCCATGGCCACCTCCCCATTGTGTCCCCCTCCCCATAACCACCTCCCCACAGTGTCCCCAACCCCATGGCCACCTCCCCATGGTGTCCCCATCCCCATGGCCACCTCCCCAACCCCATGGCCACCTCCCCATTGTGTCCCCCTCCCCATAACCACCTCCCCACGGAGTCCCCATCCCCACGGCCACCTCCCCAAACCCATGGCCACCTCCTCACAGTGTCCCCCTCCCCATGGCCACCTCCCCACGGAGTCCCCAACCCCATGGCCACCTCCCCACGGTGTCCCCATCCCCATGGCCACCTCCCCATCCCCATGGCCACCTCCCCATTGTGTCCCCCTCCCCATAACCACCTCCCCACGGAGTCCCCATCCCCATGACCACCTCCCCATGGTGTCCCCAGCCCCATGGCCACCTCCCCATCCCCACGGCCACCTCCCCACAGTGTCCCCATCCCCATGGCCACCTCCTCAACCCCATGGCCACCTCCCCATTGTGTCCCCCTCCCCATAACCACCTCCCTACGGAGTCCCCATCCCCATGGCCACCTCCCCATGGTGTCCCCATCCCCATGGCCACCTCCCCACGGCGTCCACCTCTCCACAACCACCTCCCCATGGTGTCCCCTTCTCCATCCCCATAACCATGTTCCCACGGTGTCCCCAGCCCCATGACCACCTCCCCACAGTGTCCCCATCCCCATGGCCACCTCCCCATCCCCATGGCCACCTCCCCACGGTGTCCCCATCCCCATGGCCACCTCCTCAACCCCATGGCCACCTCCCCATTGTGTCCCCCTCCCCATAACCACCTCCCCACGGAGTCCCCAACCCCATGACCACCTCCCCATGGTGTCCCCATCCCCATGGCCACCTCCCCATCCCCACCGCCACCTCCCCATGGTGTCCCCATCCCCACTGCCACCTCCCCACAGTGTCCCCATCCCCACGACCACCTCCCCACGGCGTCCCCCTCCCCTGTGACCCCTTCCCCGCCCCCTCGGGTGACCTCCCGTCCCCGTGTCCCCAGGCATCACCTTCCTGTCGGGTGGACAGAGCGAAGAAGAGGCCTCCATCAACCTCAACGCCATCAACCGCTGTCCCCTGGCGCGGCCATGGGCCCTCACCTTCTCCTACGGGCGGGCGCTGCAGGCCTCCGCCCTGCGGGCCTGGGCCGGCAAGAAGGACAACACCAAGGCGGCCCAGGAGGAGTACGTCAAGAGGGCCTTGGTAGGTCACCGTCAGCTCCTCGGGGACACGTGGGGACGGCTGGGGTGGGGGGCGGGGGGTTGGGGAGGAGACGTGGGGAGAGGAACCAGGCGGACCGCTAGGAGAAGGTCAAGGAGGGTCTGGTGGGTCATCCATGGGGACGTCGGGGGGTTGGAGGCCATGTTGGGCGTGGCCGTGGGGAGGGGGCCCCGGTGGAGGACATTGAGCGGGTTGAGGTATGTCACCCGTGGGGCCACCGGGGGGTGGGAGAGGGGGAGGGCCACCCCCGGGGGGGACAGGAAGAGGCCGTGGAGGTCACATCGATGTCCGTGTGGTGTCACCGCTGTCACATGTGTGTCCGTGTGGTGTCACGTGTGTCCGTGTGGTGTCACCGCGGTCACACGTGTGTCTGTGTGATGTCACGTGTGTGTCCGTATGAGGTCACCGCGGTCACACGTGTCCATATGATGTCACACATGTCTGTATGATGTCACACGTGTGTCTGTGTGATGTCACCACTGTCACGTGTGTGTCCATATGATGTCACCGCTGTCACACGTGTGTCTGTGTGATGTCACACGTGGCTGTGTGGTGTCACCAGTGTCACATCAATGTCCGTACAGTGTCACCACTGTCACACGTGTCCATATGATGTCACACGTGTGTCTGTATGATGTCACCGCTGTCACATGTGTGTCTGTGTGATGTCACGTGTGTGTCTGTGTGGTGTCACCGCTGTCACACATGTGTCCATATGGTGTCACCAATGTCACATCAATGTCCGTACGGTGCCACCGCTGTCACATGTGTGTCTGTATGATGTCACACATGTGTCCATGTGGTGTCACCAATGTCACATCAATGTCCGTATGATGTCACCGCTGTCACATGTGTGTCCGTATGATGTCACCAATGTCACATCAATGTCCGTACGGTGTCACCGCTGTCACATATGTGTCTGTGTGATGTCACACGTGTGTCCGTATGAGGTCACCACTGTCATACATGTCCATATGATGTCACGTGTGTGTCCGTATGATGTCATACGTGTGTCTGTGTGGTGTCACCGCTGTCACGTGTGTGTCTGTGTGATGTCACGTGTGTGTCCGTATGAGGTCACCGCTGTCACACGTGTCCATATGATGTCACACAGGTCCTTATGATGTCACACGTGTGTCTGTGTGGTGTCACCAATGTCACATGTGTCACCGCGGTCACACGTGTGTCCATATGATGTCACACATGTGTCCATACGGTGTCACCGCTGTCACACGTGTGTGCACGTGATGTCACCAACTGTCACACGTGTGTCTGTGTGGTGTCACCAATGTCACATCAATGTCCGTACGGTGTCACCGCTGTCACGTGTGTGTCCGTATGATGTCACGTGTGTGTCTGTGTGGTGTCACCACTGTCACACGTGTGTCCGTATGATGTCACCGCTGTCACACGTGTGTCCGTGTGGTGTCACCAATGTCACATCAATGTCCGTACGGTGTCACCGCTGTCACATATGTGTCTGTGTGATGTCACACGTGTGTCCGTATGAGGTCACCACTGTCGTACATGTCCATATGATGTCACGTGTGTGTCCGTATGATGTCACACGTGTGTCCGTATGATGTCACACGTGTGTCCGTATGATGTCACCGCTGTCACACGTGTCCGTATGATGTCACACGTGTGTCTGTGTGATGTCACCTCTGTCACACGTGTGTCCGTATGATGTCACACCCGTGCCGGTATGCGCCCCCCCCGCTGTGACGTCACCCCCCCCGCGCTGTGACGTCACGCCGCCCCCCCGTGACGTCACGCCCGCTCTCCGCAGGCCAACTCCCAGGCGTGTCAGGGGCAGTACACCCCCAGCGGCACCGCCGGCGCCGCCGCCACCCAATCGCTCTTCGTCTCCAACCACGCCTACTGACCGCGTCACCGCCTGCGTCACCGCCCGGACACGCCCCCTCCTCTCCCCGTCCCTCCCCCCCCCCCCCCTTTTAAAGCGACAAAATAAAATGGCGACGGAATGAACGCGCCGTCCGCGGAGTGTGTGTTGGGGGGGGGGGGGGGGGGAGGGCGGAAGTGGAGGGAGGGGAGGGCGGAAGTGAGGGAAGAGAGGGCGGAAGTGAGGGAAGAGAGGGCGGAAGTGGAGGGAGGAGAGGGCGGAAGTGAGGGAGGCCCCGCCGGAAGTGGAGGGAGGAGAGGGCGGAAGTGGAGGGAAGAGAGAGCGGAAGTGGAGGGAAGAGAGGGCGGAAGTGGAGGGAGGCCCCGCCGGAAGTTGGGGGAGGCCCCGCCCACTTCCCCCCACTTGGGGGGAAGGAGGGGGCAAAATGGCGGCGGGAGGGGGGGGGGGGGACCCGGGAGAGGCCTCTTGAAGGTGGGGGGGGGTGTTCCGGCGCCGCTGGCGCTAAGCCCCGCCTCTTCCGGCGCGCCCCGCTTCCGCTTCCGGTCCAAGGAGGGGGTGGGCGGGAGCGGAAGTGGAGCGGGAGC
>NW_028127213.1:0-13000 GCF_965231255.1 Vanellus vanellus | reverse complement strand
TGGTGCTGGGCTCAGCCACTCCGCGCCTTTCCTCGGTGGACGAAAGCAGCCGGGGAAGATCGGGTAAAGCCACGGCCAAACCATACCTGACTGGCAAAGAAATGCCCAATGATTTTAACGATGACCTCCTCGTTCTCGTCTGGGGTTTGGTCTTGTGGCACAAGGACTTCCACACTGGTTAAGTTTTGCAGTTCATTCACCTGGAGCAAACCACAAGAGGGTTTTGTTGTGGAAGAGCCAAAATCCTCCACTGCCGGTGTCCCCACGGCACCAGGCACCCTGTGTGTCTCTCCCTTCCTTGGGACCAACGAGAACCACCACCAGGACATGGGGGCTGAGGGTCAAGACGTCGCTGAAACCACTGAGCACCCGGGATTTGTCCCCCTGGGGTGGGCAGGGGTGACGGCTGATGCCAAACTCTGTGTCCCCGGGGCAAAGGGGGGGGGGGGCACCCATGCACACACACACACCCCCCCCTACTGTCTTGCCACCTTTGCCTATCATGCAGCTGGAGGCAAAGGAAGGCACCTTGATGTGGGCTTCAAGCTTCACTTCTTTTGGATTAAAGAAGTTATCCTCTTTCAGCTTCCCAAATATTCACCCCTGGGCCTGGGGAGGACACGGACAGAAAGGAAAACCATCAGGCAGTGCCCGCTGTGCCTCTCCATCCCCAAAGCTGACAATGACCCCATGTCCAGCAGCATCAAAACCACGGTACCCTCTCTGGGAGGCCCCTCCGTCTCTGGAGGGCTTCTAGGGGGCCCCCTCCGGCCTCTGTGAGGGCCTCTCCCCGAGGGCAAACAGGCCTCTTCCTCTCCTCCGGGCACTCCTCGGCCTCCCGGCGCCCGGCTCGGGGCTTTCGGAGAAGGGCCAGCGCCTCCCCCAGACACAGGAGGGCGGGGCGAGGCGGGACGGCGCCGGCCCGGCCCCACCGCAGGGCAGGGGCAGAAGCGGGCTGGGCGGCCCTCAACGGCTCCCTCAGGCAGAGCGCAGACGGCAACGCGCCTGCGCATATCCACCGCCCCCTCCCCCCCCCTTCAGCCTCCCCTCCAGCTCGTAGGGGCCGGAACTCGGCGGCGGCAGCCAATGGGGAGGCGGCGCTGGGCGCGCGGGTCGGCCGCACTTCCGCCGGGGGCCGGCCGGGGCCTGTGTAGCAATGGCTGCTGGGGGCCCTCGTCGCCGTCCTCGCCGCCCCCGGCCCCGCCGCCGCGCAAGAGGCCGCCCCTCCCAGGTCAGCGAGCCGCCCCGCCGCCTCAGGGCCGCCCCCAGGCATCGCCCCGGCGCCCACTCCCCCCTCCGCCTCTCTCCCCCCCCCCGCCTGGGGCCTGCGGGACCCCCGGGGCCTCCTTGGCGGGAGCCCGCCCGGCGCCTCGGCCGGCTCTCCTCGGGCGGGAGCAGCGTTAGTTGCTCTGTGGGCTCGGGTGCAGGGTGGGGTCTTGCTCTGGGGTTCCCCTGGCTCTGGCTGCCCTCCCCTGGGCTGGGCTCGGCCCTTCTGCCCGCCCAGAGCCCCCCCTCCGGGGCGGTGGGGCTCGTGGTGGGCCCCGGCAGCCCCGTGCCCCCCCGCCCTCTCCCAGCCCGGCATCCCCGTCCTTCCGGCCCTGTGCGGCGGCTGTGGCTCCTGCCGCTGTGGGCTCGCCCCGTGCCGCAGTCAGAGTTGTTCCCCTGTGATGCTGAGATGACTGTGGCTTCCAGACGTTCCCCCCAAATCCGTGGGCAAAGCCACCCCCTCGTTGGCTTTCTGTCTGCACAGCGGGGGCTTGAAAAGGAAAAAAGAGGGGGTGGAGACTTGGAGTGGTGAAGGAGCGGGGAGCAGCTTATTACAACTTCCCAAGAGAGAATTCTTCTTTTCTCGCCATCAAACTGATTCTAAACCTCCAAGTGGCTGGTAAGGTAAAAAAGGACAAAACAATGCTCTCCCAGGTGCTGGGTGTTCTGGTAAAGCTGGAGAAAGCGGCATTTCTGTTCACAGGCAGTTGCCGTAACCGCAGTCAGGTATTGAAACTGCGTTTCTCTCAGGACGTAGCCTTGAGCCTGGAGAGCAGCTCAGAAGGAGTTAGCTCCTGCTAACAATTGAGCAGGAGGATACAAAGATTTTGCCTTTTGAAGTATCAAATATGCTGAGTAAGAATGCATTTTTATGGGAAGATATTTCCCTCTAATGCCTACCCCCTAATATTTTCTGCCTGACTTTTAATAGCATAGTAATAGCCAATACTCTTGATGTTGTATGAAAGGTGCTTTTAGGGACTTCTTTGTGCTCCTGATACAGAGAGAGGGTAGTCCAGAAGCAATGATATCAGCAGGGTTTCGGGGCATAACAGTTTAAAAGAAATTCCTTTGTGTAAGAAAGACCAAAGAATTCTTCAAAGAATCCTTGGAGTCTGTCATGACATTTTGAGGGGGGCAAATAGAAGAAAAAAAAAAAAACAAATAGAGGAAAACCCACCTAGGAGCAACCTTTGTGCTCCATTCCCAAAGGAAAAATTTTTACTAGATGTTATCATTGTTATCAACTGATATAATACTTGGACTTATGCTTAGTAAGAAAGGGTGCAGCAAAGAATTATTTCAAGAACTCATTGACGAGCACTGATTTAGCAGTAAGTGATTGAAGTGGGTGTATGCAGTTGTTGCTTTCCCACCTTTTATTTCCTGTCCTACTTAGACTTTTCTTTGCAACTCGGTGTAGTGATTTATGAACTTAGATGGCGTAGTAATCTCTGGTGTGCTGCTTTCCCTGAGGAAAGAGGAAAACTTTACATATGAACTTAAGTTTTTGGCGATAGGAACAAATGTAAAATGTTAGGGAGCATTAACCGAACGAGAAAAAGAGGCCTAATGTGCTCCAGCGGGATAATTAGCTCTCTGAGAGCGGTCGTTGGCTGGGAGAGGTTGGGGGGTATTGAGGAGGGGTGCAGTTAGATGTGTGTGTGCCTGAGATGATCCCAGGGGCGCTTGGAGGGGGAGACCTTCGGGATAGGAAAAGTAACTTTGGAAGTTTGGGCCCTGTGAAGGGAAGTCAGCCTCTTGGGAGCTTCCCTAGGGTTGCAAAACGCTGTTGTGTGTGTTCTTTCCTCAGCGTTTGGATACCTGTGGACGATGGTGACGAGAGTCCGCCGAAAAAGAAAACATCAGGTATTGCACATTACAGAAGTATTGAATATGCCTGATTTTCCTGAGGTTTTGTGTCCCTTCGAAAAGTCTGACTTTTGTGCTCTGGCAGTGAAAACAGTGGCTTTTCAAGCTGTTCTTTCCTTGTGGCTATCTATCCCTATAGCCAATGGCTTGAGGGTGTATGGTGGGGCTTAGCCCTCTGTATGACGTTATCTGCGGTGACTGTGGCAGGACACAATACTTTTACTGCCAGCAGGAGATAGCCCAGGTCTCTGGCGGTGAGCCCACGCGTGTCAGCAGAAAGAGTATTTTAAATCAAAGCTGTGTGCTCCCTCCTGGCTGTATTCGCAATGTACCTCTGTTGGTTTTCTATCATGTTCTTATATGGCCTGTCTTTGGTTTTTAGATTGTTCCATCTCCGAGCAGAAAGAGAAAGTTTCTGCTGTGCTGCAGTTGCCGACCAAGGCAACCAAACGCCCGGCGGCCTCCGTCAGCAAAGATGCTCCATTCACAGAGTCTGCGGAAGAGGTTAGCGAGGGGTTTGAAATATTAGGGTCTGTGCAAGGTGCGAGAGCAAGCAGCTCTCCCTAATGCATCTTGAGGTTGAGCCTGCTCTGAGCCTGTACAGCTGTAGGTGGTTCTTTTCCATTTCTAGCAGGCAGCTCTAATGTGGGCTGGGTTTGCCTTACTCAAGTCTGCGTTATTCTCTTTCTCAAGTTTGTGGTTAAGGAATCAAAATACACTACCTGGCAAGAAAAACTGCATACTTCCTGTGGATAAACCTCTTTCTGCTCATTAGCCACCAGCCCAGGAGAGGATTCCTGTAAGACTTTGGCTCTGTAAAAATGAGCCACCGACTGCTTGACTCCCTAGTTTGGTTCAAAGGTGTAGTGCTATTTTTCTTATTGCCCCATGGGATAAGAGGGCTAAGAGACTGTCGGGCTCTAATTCTTCATTCCTGAGAGCGTCATTAACTCTGATTTGTACAAAATATATTTTTCAAGGGCTGAACTATCACACTTTGGAATGTTTAGGAGCTGACTGAGTGATTATTGAGTGACAAGCTTGTATTCTTTTAATCGCTTCACGTATGAGAGCCTGTATTAAAAAATTAAAGCATACCTGTTAAAGGTCCTGCAAAGATTTGCATTCTTCTGCAATGTGAACCAGCGTGTCATGGTCCCCAAGTCATAGCAGAGCTGACTAAGTCTCAGGAAGTGTGTTTGCTTGGATTCACATTCAAGTTATACTCACGTTGGTACTTTTTTTTGTTTTCTTTTAAGCCTCGGTCCACTTCTTTTGAGCCTTCAACTAAAAGACCACGATTTTTGTCGCTCGATGTATCAATGCTGCAAATTGGTAAGGCTGACATCAAGTTATACGACTTGTTTCATTTTTACCCTACCTTGTGTACTGTCCAAGCCTACCCCTAGGGTTCTGTACGGATTATTGCAGGCACAGGACGAGGCAGCATCTGGGAAGACTTGAGCGTGACCTCTGTTTCTTACCTGCATCCTTGCATTGCTTCTGGAGTGGGGCCGGGCGTTTATCTTGTCATCTCAGTGCCAGAGCTGCCTTGGATGCAGTCCTTCCGTTCTGATCCGTCCACTGTTAGCTTGCCAGAAGTAGATTGTTTTCAAGGCTCCTTTTAGGTAGTAGATCCCAAGAAGCCTTTTGTATTTCAGGTTTTTGACTGGCAATACCTTGTGCGCACAACTTGCTGTAGCTGCCAGTGTGAAAACCCGAAAATGTCCTCAAGTGACATAACACAAATAATACGATGATGTGAGAGAGAAAATGAGAATTTATCTTTGGTGAAGCTCGTTACTGTAAACTCATGAACCTCTTCAGTTTCCTTTGAGAGTTACTGATACCTTATGCTCTTCTCTCGTAGCTCAAATGCCGTGTGGAACCCATGCTCACCTGACGAAGGAAACACTGTCCCGTCCTCACAAGAGAATTCCATGTCCGAGGTAAAAATCTTTCCGTTTTCTTTGACTTCTTCTCCGAAAGGTTTACTGCCTATGGTAAGGGAGGTCTCCAGCTGCTTCCTCCCCGAAGAACCAATTTTAAACTTTTTCTTTAAACCCAGCTACTTAATTGGTGCAGGAGACTAGCTAGAGATTAAAGGTCTGCGGTAAGAGGAAGTGTTGAACTTGAGAGGAGGCTGAGGACACAATCGACAGTGTATCTTCAAGGCAGTTGTTGTGATTTTCACTTTTACTTCTCTGTACTTCCCCATTAGCCAGTTGAAGACAGCAGGTCTTCATCTGAAAGTCATGAACATCTCGTGTCTGTCTCCATCGTCATCAGTGTACGTGCTTGACAAAGTAGTTGGTGGTGGAGGTGCATATTGGAATGTTCTCTTGAGACCGTTTCTTTTGCCGTTGATGTTTTCAGCACAAGCCGGAATGGCAAACAGAGCATCAAAGCTGCTCCAGACAGCTTCTTACCACTGAGGCCGCCCACTAAGGAGCGCGCTGCGCCAGAATCCGCCACTTCAGATGAAAATCCATACCATGAAAATGATACAGAAAACATTTTCTCATGTAATTTTGGGTGCACTGAGTTTAAGTGCACCGCATTTGAGAGCGGGTCAAGACTCTGCTTTCGGCATCTAATCTCCCAGTCATTGCTTATTGTGGTTTGGCTCATATTTTGGAGCAGATTTGGAGCATGAGAAAGAGATTCCTTTCAGAGGAAGCTAAACTAGAGAAGGTTCCTGGGGAACGGGTCTAATGCACTCCAACTGCTACAGAGCATATAGTCCCTGAGGTCAGAGCAGGGCGGGTCTGAAGTAAAATGTCCCAGCAGTATGGATGTGGTGGACATTGCCATTCTCACTGTCAGCATGATCTTTAACAAATAGATTGAGCAGAATTGGTCAAGGCTGGTTGAAATGAACTCTGTCTTGTCCCACAGAGTAAAGTGGCCTCCTCAGGTTGATGCAGATATTTGTCAGATGTGCAAAGAATATTTTTTTCTTTCTAAAGAAAAACCCAAAAAGCCACTGTGAATTGGTACGCACTGATAACAAATGCCCCACATATAAAAATTGTGATTCTCCTCTGTTGTTTTTTTCCCGCCCCAAAGCGTTCAAGCCTCCTCCAAGGAACCAGTGATGACTGTGAGTCACGTAGAAGAACCAAAACACAGAGGAGATGTCTGTCCACGTCCAACACTAAGGACCGGTGAGTATCCCCATGGTTCCAATCCGTTCCACTTTGTAGGTAGACTTCAAATCGGAACAGGGCATTTCCTATACACTGGCAGATGATGTTCAAAGTGCTTGCCAGAATTCAAACCTCCTGACCATACAGTCATCATTAAAAGTTTTGGGGTTTTTTATTTATCACCCAGAAATTGAGAGCTGTGTCTTTCTGATGGTGATTGAAAGTCGACTTCTTGTTTTCTTACTACTGCTTTTCTGTGCAGGTGTTGAATGTATAGATGTTTGCTGCCCGCAGTGGTCGCAGAGAGGTGATACGATCAGGTAGAGTCTCTTTTAATGATGGTTCTTGTTTCTTTTGGCTCTGCGTGAGTGTGTCTCTCAGCCGCTGGTAGAGTCCCGAAGATGACAAATGGTATTTGATCGTCTCAGTGCTGTGAAAGAGGAGTAGCTAGCTTGCGGCTCCGGAATTGCTCGCAAGCCAGGTGCATCTCCAACACAGCTCCCATGCGAGAGCCGTGCTGCGTGACAAAGAGGATTGTGCTGGTGTGGTGTTTGCTGTGGGAAGAAAGCCAGTAAGGGTGCGAGTGGTGGCCGTACCAAGTTGTCCTTGGATTTGCAGAATCCGTTTTGGTTTGTGAGTCGTTCTGCCGAGCCATCAACGAGCTGACATTTCATTTCTTTCACTTGGAAACTCGCATCCTGAGCATAAGGATGAGAGAGCTTGTAAAGCCTGGTGGGACTTGAGGCAGTTTTTGGGACTTAGAGGATGCGTGGGGTTTGACTGGGAGGGGGAAAAAGGCAGCGTGCGGTTGGGTTTGAGAGGCCAGTGGCCTCATTGGTGTTGGCTGTCTGAGCTGGCAGGACTGTGAGTTCTGAGGGCTTTGTGGTGTTGAGGGAAATGAGTTTTGGGGGCAGTAGGTGCAGCTAGAGGGAGAGATTTTGTACGGCAGTAAGATGCACGCATCTTTCTGCAGTGACCTGCCCTTACATGAGAGAGGAGAAAGCGTAGATGGGAGCAGAGAGAGGTTCAGTTGCGGCAGTCCTGTTTTGTAGCTAATTCCGTCCTTGTTCTTCTCCCTGCTTTAAACACTAGCGCTATATTTAGCTGTGCGGCACTGTTGTGTGCTTAAAGTGTCAGTGGTTCCCCTAAGCTGGAGGGGAGAGATGGAGAGAAAATACTCATGCGTTCAAGTAAAAGGGACATTTTCTTGCCTTTTTTTTTTCGGATTTAGCTACTAACTGAAATGATTTGACAAAGCTTGTGATATCTCCTCTTACCATGCTGGACTGAAAGCCGTTAAAGCACAATGAGTGTAGAATACCGTGAGAGTCTGGTGTAGGTCTCCCTCCTGAAAAAAAGGGGTCTTTTGGTGACAATGCGAATTTGTGTTTTTGAAGCAGGGACATATATCTGGACAACTTCAGTGTCTGTGTATTTGTTTGCTCTTCAGAGTCTGCGTGGTTTGAATGACAATCCTCTCCAAATGGGGATAGTCACTCTCTTGACTGGCCTGTAGAAGGCAAGTAAACAGTGTGCTGATCTTAGTTTCCCGAAGCTCACTCTGTTTGGATGCAAGTCTAGTTGCAGATGTTCCTGTTACACCTTGCAGTAGAACACCCAGCGTGCAGTGTTTATCAGCAGTAGATCACAAAGCACTCGATAGAGGAAGCGCTGGTTGCTTCCCTGTTTTCCAAATAATGCAACTGATAAAGAGAAAGAAAAGGAGTCTTGTACAAGTAGATGAAAAAAAAAATAATTCCAGAGCTCCCAGCTCTTCATTCTATCCCAGTCTTGCTGCTAAGAAAGAACAGTGCTGGAAGTTGAGGCGATATTGTCACATGTTGATGTGCGCAACTGGGGCTGTAGTCAGAATAAGCCTTGAAAAAGCCTTTCTTGTCCAGAAGGTGAATTCCTGAGAATTCCATGGGACAGGACGGTTACACAGCTCACTTCTCTCTCTCCCTCTCCTGGCAGGTACTGCACACCAGAAGAAAACTCTCAGGAAGAGGAAGGAGCAGTGAAACAAACCAACGCAGGGGTAAGCTTGTGTTATTCACAAGGAAAATAGAGCTATTTGTGATCAGAAACTTCAGCACTCTCCACTTCACATGACTTACTCAACAATATCTGTATTTGCCCAGGTTGTTTTCCTCCCAGGAAAGTGGGAGCATTATTTGATGAGTAGCGCTGTTGCAGTGTTTTACGCTGCCGTTAATTTTGTTTCTGGACTATTAGGAGCACGCTACACTATACCGTTTTGATTCTTCCCCTTTCATGTGTTGGGTATAGCCTCAAAATCTTTAGCGCACAGCCTTAGTTGACCTGCAAAGCTGGACTGGGGTGTCTTTAGTCTTATCTTGTTTTCTGGGATGGGAAGTACATCTCTTTGACTTTCACCTCTGGTCAGGATTGAGGTAAAAAATAAAATTTTAATAATGGAAATCAGAAATAGTAATCTCGCTCTCAACTTGATACCTACACGTGGAGGCTTTGCTGGGGTTCTTAACGCTAGCCCAAGCCAAAGGAGCTTTCTGCCTCTCTTGCCTCTGAGTGCAGCACTCCATGGGTGCACAGTTGGAATGCAGTCGTCAATAAAAAGTAACTCTGGGGTTTGCTGGTTGGATGTGTATACAAAAACCCTTCCAGTTCCCTATATAAGCAAGATTTTCTGTCCTATCCCCGAGCAAACAAATCTGTGCTTGATTGCTAGCTTAACGTCCGTTTGTCTAACAGAGGCAGCGTGGCACTGAAATCTCAGAAGATGCGTTATTCCGAGGACACCCAACACATGTGCAGTCCAAAAAGTCAGCCAGCCTCAATGTGGAAGGAAAGAAAGTGCCAAGCTTGGGAAAAACAGCGGAACGCTTTCCTCCGCTCACAGAGGTACCGTAGCCAACAGTTTGTTACACAAAACAGAAGGTTGCAACAGAGCTGCAGGGAACTCCTCTTATTCTAGGTGGTTCTTGAGGCTTTTTGAAATCTGAAGAACTTGCATTGAACCTGTTAGCGAGTGTCTGTGGCTGTGACTTCACAGTGCGAGGGTCAGCACTAAAGCTGGTTTGAAGGATTTCGTGTGCTCCAGCTCTCCTTCAGTTGTGCTGACCTGAGGGTTTGTGGGCCTTCTGTTACCAGGACAAAAAATGAGTCCAGGTTGAACACCAGTCTCCAGAGCAGTGCTTACTCGACTCATCCAGTTATATTGGATGTGCCTCTTGTCCTACTGTGGTGATAGAACCTGAAAGATCAGCTTCTGCTGGTCCGTGGTGCCGACCACCGGGGAGTGGGAGTTCAGTTTCCCCTGCTTGTATGAATTTTGGCTGCTTTTATTCTTCAGAGTTGCAGTCTAATTGAGCTCCCCCCGCCTTTTCCTGCCTGTTGAGGATAGACTTGGAAAGGGCGAGCAAATGCAGAGTTTACAAAGTCTGCGGAGTTGATGCTGGGTACAAGGGAAACCGGGTGTTTTTCTTATTTTGCTCACCCAGATTCAAGCAAGAAGATGCTATTGCAGATCAGAGTATTTTATACTACCAGACATACTGATTTATTTGCATTCCTTAAGCAGACTTAGATGGGAACGTACAAATTGCGACCAGTTGCGTGCACAAGCTGGACTCCCCATTGCCTGACTCCAGTGTAGCTGCCTCAGTTTCCCCCTTTGCCGTTCCCTTTGAAGTCCCCCACCTTCACATTCTTTCAGGCTCCTGACTTAGCTGCCTCGGTACAGAGGATGCCCGCTGGGGTTGGCTTAAACCTGGGTATTGCGAGGGCCGCGGGAGCACGTGGGAAAGGAGTTTGCCGGACTTGTGTTCCATTTTCAGCTGCTTTAGCGTGTTTGCTAAGTTTACGGGTTTTATCCCAACGTCCTTGGTGAAAAGAAATGGCAGCAAGCCTGGGCTCTAAAGTTCAAAGTTGGGATGCTGAAACCAAGCAAGCAAGGCAAAAGCGCTATCGCTCACTGAGCCAAGAAACCGTCGAAGGCAGTTGCTCTGTCACCTGAGCTGAATTTACAGGCCGTGTTTCAGTGGAAAGCTGCCCCCAGGTCAGCGTGCTCCATGCTCTGTTTCACAAGTCCTTCCCCATTGAATTGTTCCTTTCAGGCCATGGAGAGAGAGGTCAGTGCCGCATTTGGCAGAGGTGAGCCAGATGAGATCATGAGCAGTGCCTTCAAACTAAAGGTCACTCGTGAGGACATCCGCACGCTCAGGAACCTTTGCTGGCTAAATGATGAGGTAAAACCAGCTGCAGCACAGGGACAGTCTCATTTGGCCTTTATTGAAAAATACCCCTCCGCCGTGTACAGAAGTCTCATCAACGTTCTTTGACGACCTCCGCTGCAGAGCCTAGAAATCTCTGTACAGTTCTTACTTGAGGTATTGAAGGGTCGAGTGTTTCTGGAAGTTCCTTTACTTCTTGTATGACGCAGCTTCCAGGAGTTAGTTCGTGTTATTGGCGTGGGGGGCAGGTGTTTTGATCAAACTGCCGATGTAACCCCGTGTGAAATTCTGGGAACAAAAGCTGACAGCTGAGGCTGGAGTTCTCTCCGCTGCGTGCTTAAGGGTGGCCAGAAAAGACGTGGTGCTGTATTTTTCGTTGGGAAAGCCAGCGTCTTATTTTTACACCTCATGGTTACTCTTTATGGTACAGGTCGTTAATTTCTACATGGGTCTGCTGATGGAAAGAGGCAAGAAGGAAGGGTATCCAGCGGTCCACGCTTTCAGTACCTTCTTTTATCCCAAACTAACATCGGGGGGCTATGAAGCAGTCAGGAGGTGGACCAGGAGTGTGGATGTCTTCAAGCAGGACATCATCTTCATGCCTGTGAACTTGTGAGCGCACTGGACACTAGCTGTGAGTTCCACGGGCTTTTTCTCTGGAGTTGGATGGGGAGAAAAAACTGGCAAGAGAAGTCATTTAGGTGTTGGTGGGTGTGCGGCACAAGGTTGTGCTTTGTCTCACAGTCACCTTTTAATAACAGGTCATAGATGTCAGAAAGAAGACCATCACATACTTGAACTCACTGGCACAGAAAGGGGATGAAATTTGTCAGACTTTGCTGTAAGTAACCGCTCCGTCACTGCTTTTATGGTGTGAATGAGGAGAGGGTTTTTAGATTTAGTCCCTGTAAGGCGACTGCAAGTTTTCACATGGCTTGTAGATAACCAACCAGGAATCCTGGAGTTGCTTGCTGTGAGTTGTCTGGCATTGACTGCTGATCTGGTGTCACAGCGTCCCCTCCACCCAGGGTCTGGGGTGCCTGGATTCTGCCACCTTCCCGTGATAGGCACAACCAAATACGCCATAGCCCCGTGGCACACGTGTGCCGACTTTGTTAGTCGGAGCCCAGGGTGTGGGATCAAGGCACCCGGTGGAATTATGGCATTACGGTTCCCTGCTTGGTTTGTCTCTTGGTCCTCTGATAACATGTGATTTGGGGTTTTTTGACCTCTCCGAAGCAATGAACTTAGGTTTGTGTGGAAGTCTCTGTTGGAATTGTTGGCCTCGTTCTTGACCATTAGCTCACAGCCTCTCCCCATGTTTGTAAGTTTCAGATTGGGATTTTTCCTCCCAAATCAGCCTTAAATCAGCTGCTGTGAGGATCCTCTGACATTTTCCCGTCCTGCCGTCCATCTTCCTGTGATCCTTCAGCCGCTTTATTTTGTTGTTGGCCTAAATTACAGAGATGAAAAGGGATTTCTGTTTTTCCCTTTTGTTTTAACCAGCCAATACCTGCAAAAAGCCGGGAAAAAAGAAACCTGGAGCTGAATGTTTCGGAGTGGACTCTTCACAGCATGGAGCCATGTGTACGTGAGCACCACTTGGGCTTGAAATGGGAACTGTCAGTGCTTCTTTGGGGCCCAGATCCTGGCACGTGACAAAGCAAAGGGTTGAGCTGATGTTTCTCGAGGAGTTAATAGTAAAAAGCGGTCCCTACAGACTGGATTTAAGAAAGGTCACTTGAGAAAGACGCCGTGCGAACCTCGAGAGGCCTCGCAGGGAGGAGGGCTGCTGCCCCTTCTGGGCCTGCCAAGAATTTGGATTGTAGTGTCCGAGTCCAGGAGGCAGAGGGGAGGGATGGTGCGCAGTGAACTGGGTCTGTTCCTCGTGGGCGGGAGTGGGTATTCGGGATTACGCAAGTAGGGTCAGGAGTGTGCGGTGAGCGCAGTGTCGGTGTGGGTAATGTGCGCTACTTCCAAGTTGCTTTTCTTTTGATACAGAGGGAAATCCTCCATCTTCTTTGCATTCCTTAGGAGATCCCTCAGCAGCTGAACGGAAGCGACTGCGTCGTCTTTATGTGCAAATACGCAGATTACATCTCCAGAGAGAAACCATTCAACTTTACCCAGGTGAGTGAAGGTCATAAACCCCTCCAGCCCCTTTCGCGCAGGGACAGGAGCCAGGGAGGTTACGCAGCAGCTCTTAATTGTGTCTGGGGCAGGGACTGAGGTTTTGTGCCCCGTTTCGGTGCGTAGTTGCTGGGGTCAGAACTTCCAAGTGGCCTGGGCAGGGCAGAGCTGTGGTTCTCCATCCCCGCCTTTGGGAGCTGCTGCCGGTGAGATTCCTCTTGGGCAAGATACTGCCGCTGCTTATTTTTATTTTATACCGGTCTTTTGTTAGCGTGCTTGTAAGCTGTCGCGCGGTCAAGTCAATCTGGTTTTGTTGGGTTGTCGTGTCACCCTCTTAGGAGCCGCGTGGGGTGTTGTACCCAAATGGCT